>NC_085137.1:378153188-378215205 GCF_035046485.1 Aedes albopictus
CGACATGAATTGGACTAAGCTGTGACAAATTTTAAATTTGGAGCTATGATCACCGAAATTCTTGCATCATGCACTGTCCACCGTATCCTTACGGATTTGGCACCTTCTGGATGCAGAGTTTTGCCGTAGAGTGCAGAAAGCCACCTGTTTGGTTCTAGTAAGTTATAACTCTCATCACTCAAGAATTCTTACATAACAAGCAACGGGTTATTTTCTGGTTTTTACGAGTGTTATATTACTGAATCGTTGAACATTTTTGCAGACCGCATAAAAATAGAAGCAATCAGAAGACAAATTCATCCAATAGGAAAACATTCAACCGTCTAGCACCCAGCAATAATTTATCGCTCAATTTTCGATTAATCAAATCCACCTCGGTGACAATTGCTCCATTTCGGTTTCACACTTGTTGGTTTTGTATGTTTTTCCGCCGCATATTCGATGGAGGATCTGACGACGACACACCTACAGACCCTCCCAATCAAAGCGCTGAATTATGTATTGTCGTCGCCAACACAAGTGCCACCAAGGAAAACTCGTGATGATCACGGTGATGATGATGATGATGATGATACCACACGCACAAACCATTCCCAGTGAGCGCATGAATATTCAACAAAACCTCAAACACCGCCAACCGAGGCAGGTTTTCCACGTCACACGCGTGATATAGCGCCCCACCGCAGCCTACACCCGAAAAGTGTCATATCGCTGAATTATCTTTTCCAATCAGCCTATTTATGAGGCTTGGTTTTCCTTTATTCTTTGCACTGAACGGAAAAACGCCCCTATCCGGCCCCCCAGTCCAACACCCGCCCAACATGCCGCTTGAGGTCATAAATATAAATTTGATTACTTTGCTGCGTAACAACGCGTGTTCTTGTTCTGGAAGAGACCTCACAACGTCGAAAGTGGGGTTGGCTGAGAAACCGGTGCGGAATTTGCTCTCATGATGGCACCATGTTTGCTCAAGGTGATACCCTGTTATGGTGGTCTTCTCGTGACAGTTTCAATGATGGATGGGCGATAGGCTGTTGGCTGGTGACACATTTATGGGTGATTCGGCGACATGATCAATATTGAATCGATGTCAACGAAGGATAATTGAGTGAATCGATTTACACGCATTTGATGCGATAAGGGGTTTCAAGGACAGTTTCCTTTTGCAGTTTATTCACTGATGGCAGACCAGAAAACCTGCAATTTTTTTTCCAAATATTTGAATTCTTATGCAACATATTCAGAAAGCTTTAAGAGAATGGCTGCAACAATGCAGCAATTCACGCTTCACCCAACTAACAATCGCCATCCGCAAACAAGCATGCATGCTGAATTGTTGCTTTATAATAGTAATTATAGCTGAACTAAAATTATGCTGTACATATTACTGTACAAATGCTTTTTCAATTGAAAAAGTAGCCAATATTCAACTTTTCGTATTGGTATCAATAATGATAATTTAAAACACTTTTCAAGCGTTTAATAAGATTTTTATTCGACTCGCAGTAATTCCTTTACAACATAGTTTAACAAGACTTTTTTCTGCTTCTTGTTAAGTTCATGTAAAAATTAGGACATGTATCTGAATAATGTGTTTTTCACAAGTCAAATAAGCGCTTTCGTTTCATCATACTTCGACTCAGAGTACATGATGAAAAACACGTGTTTTTTACCGAACAACAGCTGAATTAATCTGTTGTTCAGTCGTTAACCATAATGTTGTGCTAATTCACCACTGCTGTATAGGAGTCAGAGTCTGATCATTATTAAACCACGGGAAGTTTATGTTTTGATTTGAGCGCTGCAATTCATCATCTCTAGGATGGCGCAGATAGGAAGGCATGCGGCTGGCAATCGACGGGTCTCGAGTTCGAATCTGGATTTAGGTAAATTTATGTGTAGTTATTATTTCACAATATTTGTTCACAGCATTAAGTTCCAATCATAAACTCTCGTGGAAATTGAAATATTTTGCATTTTTTTATTTTTAATCATTTTTGCTAAAGCAGAATAACAGTTTTACTATATATTTGTAAAACGATTTAACAACAAACATTTTAGTTGGTACACAACACTATGCTTTACAGTTTCTCCAAATTTGTGTGAACAAAACCCGAACAAAGGTTGTGCCTGAAAATTATCCAAATGTTACTCAGCATCATGCTGAATCAATTCGTCGTAAAGGTGCTTGTAAAATGAGTGATTGTTAGTTGGGCATTAAACATATTTCACGGAGTTCTCAATAAAACTTATGAGGAACTGCCAGTCCGGAGGAGGATTCATGGGGGAGTTCCCATTGTGATCCTAACTCTACCTCCGTGTGGCATCGACCAGGCTGCGAAAAGCCTTAGGGAAGATCGGGTAATCATCCCCGGAGGGGGAGGGTGGGGGGCTATGATTTGGAGTTCGGCTGACAGGGAAGGGGGAGTTTTGCTCTGCAAACCTGAGCGCCTGTTCTCCAGAAGGAGCGGCTCACAACAGCGCCTGCGTCTGATTCCCATGTAAGGAGCGACTGATCAACGTTCGGGTTCCAGTAAAGGACTGTAAGCAGCAGCAGGGACGATAGTCCTGGGGCCTGACGCACCCCCCCGCTTGCGAGGCTGCCGCGTAGTCGTCGGCTAAGAATAGGACTGCTAACCCCAATTCCAGGTGTCAAGCGACCCGTGCTGAGGAATGAGTGATCGAAGGGGTGAAAAAGATGCTCGATCTTTAACGGAGCCTGTGGGGTACCTGGGCACCCCCCACAGTAAGCTGTCCCTTACCGCGTTAATGCAGGGCTCTGGCGTGGTGGACATTCTTTCCCGAGCGACTCGTGGGATGTAATCATGAATAATAAATCAAATAGAACTTAAACTCAAGGTGGAAGCAGTGGTGGCAGTGTGGCAAAATCATCAACTTTGCGTCCACTAAGTAGAATATAAGCAAGGACCTGAAAACGGGCTTGCTTCGACTTAGGGTGTCGATCGACGAGGCCAAGCAGGACCACGCGGTACTCGCGTTGCTGACTGCTGCAGCAGCGGAGCCTGCAAAGGAGAAAGTGCCGAAGTTTACTCAAACGGAGGCCTTCTCCTTCGCAGGAAGTCCGAAACAGGTGGAAGCGACTGCTCGCGACTAGGGCTTCCAATTTTCCCGGGATTCAGCTTCCCGGGAAACGGGAAAAAATATAACCATTTCCCGGGATTTCCCGGGATCCCGGGAAATAAGGAAACCTCTTATTTTAAGCGAAAACTGTATTTATTTTAAAGAAAATTATTAATCAGATATCATGTTTTACCATTTCCTGTTATAGACTGTGCACAATTCAGCAAATTTCATGATAAGATGGATCATATTTTACCGTCAATTGAATTTAAGTACGATTTGTTCAAATTAACATTAAGTTTCAATTTAAAATACATGAACGTGTTTTGCTGAAAGTAGTTCATTTTGTATTGATTATTTTGGGTACATTAACTGGCATAAAACAACCCCTATGATGCTCATTTAAGCTTAAGATCTATTCCTAAAATTCACAATCACATTGTCATACTTAATGAACAAATACAATAACACAAGTCAAGAGTACATAACACCCGATACAAAAAATAATTATAGGAGAACTGCCAAACAAAAAAAAATGAAAAGGATATCGGCGAGGGATTCTGAAATGAAGGTAAAAAAACTACAAAGGTAAAAACCCATTGAAGCCCAATAATGGCTCCATACGTGGTATTATCTGATCGTCTAATTAACAAGCGCTGTATGAGGTTCATGCACCATGATCTAGTAGCAATGTACAAATTCATTTGTTTCTAAATAGTTTGGCGGTCACTACGACCTTGTAGAAAGCCAGTTATAAATAGGATTCCAACTGTTATTGGTGGATCAGTTGGCACTATAGGTAAACTCCATACTTTTAAGCAGTATTAAAAAGAAGGGGAATCGTTGTGAGTTGAAATCAGTTCAATGCCTTCATATTATTAAGATGATGTTATCTGCGTAAGCTTTCCGTAAAGGTACAATCATATATGTAATAACATCAACATAAACAACATCTGCATAGAGGTCACGTGATTTGTCGAACGTAAATAAAAAAACTGGGTAAATTAATCATTGACAATTTTAAGTTGGTCATTTGACAAAAAATAGACAATAGAAAAAAAATCCCGGGAAATTCGGGAAACCCGGGATACAAAAATTTGGTTCCCGGGATTCGGGAAACCCGGGAAATTTCATTTCCCGGGAAATCCATCCCGGGATTGGAAGCCCTACTCGCGACAAACGGGGCAAGCACTCGCAGAAGCGGGCGAGGCAGCCGTCAGGCGAGGAGCTCTCTGGCGGTGCCCGCAAAGCCAGGCGAATAATCACCCTGAAAGTCGGTCATAATGCCGGAAGGTCGGACCCCAGCCAGGGTTCCCGGAAAGCTGGGAAGGGTGGGTCTGAAAAGGCTGGCCCGTCCCGGAAAGATGGGAACAAGGGGTTGCGATCGCTGGTGGGCCCTCAGCAGCCACAGAGCAGGGCAATACAAGGGGAGGACCCTTCTCGGACGAAGAAAGAGTGGAAGAAGAAAAAGAAGAAGAAGAAGAAGAAGAAGAAGAAGAAGAAGAAGAAGAAGAAGAAGAAGAAGAAGAAGAAGAAGAAGAAGAAGAAGACGAATCCACCGGTAGTAGTGCAGGATGCCAAGCCAAGGCGTAGGAGGGCACGTGCTAAGCGTGAGAAAGGCGACGCGATCGTCATCAAGACGGAACAGTCCAAGTACTCGGACGTCTTGAAGACGATGCAAGAGGCTGACAGAAGAGGTCTTTGGTGAGGGTGTGCAGGTGAGGGCTCTTACACATGAGGCGACTCTGAAGGTCAAGGACATTGATGAGATCACCGAAGTGGAAGAGCCCGTCACGGCACTGCGGCAACAGTGCGATGTGCAGGTGGCCGCCGCAGCCGTTAAGCTACGGAAAGGGCCAGCAGGGACACAGATAGCTTTGGTTCAGCTACCTGTGGCGGACGTCAAAAAGTCCGTTAAGATAGGGAACATAAAGGTGGGTTGGCGCGTATGTCACCCGACATTCCACGAGCCACCGGAGGTTTGCTTCAGGTGTCTGGAACCAGGACACAAGTCGTGGGACTGCAAAGGCCCCAACAGGCGCAAACTGTGCAGGTGATGCGGCGCTGAAGGTCATAAGGCCCAAAGCTGCACGAGTCCACCCATCTGCATGATCTGTACCGGGAATTGCTCGAACAACAGACATCCGACGGGTGGTCCAACGTGCCCGGCCTTCAAGAAATCCGCAGTGAACAAATCGCAGTGCAGGCAACGCAGTTGAACCTGAACCACTGTGATGCAGCTCCGCAACTGCTTTGTCTGGCGGTTTCTGAGTGGGAACGGATATCGCCATCATAGCGCACCCATACCGAGTACCCGCCGGCAACGGCAATTGCGTCGCGGATGGGTCCAGAAAAATGGCCGCGATATGGACAACGGGTGGAGCCTCGTAGCCGTGCGGTTAGGGTCACCAAGCTTCTAATCGCACCATGCTATGGGGTGAGGGTTCGATTCCCGCTCCGGGCGATGAAACTTTTCGTGAGAATAGTTTCTTCTCCGTATCCACTGGTGCATGCTCCGTGTGTCCCTTGTCTAATGTTTAGTTTCATTCAGTCTGTACAGCCTCTGGCTGAAGACGGTGTCCGCGTCTTTTTAAATACCCCGTCCAGGAGTTGGTGTCTGCTCATAGGGCTTCGTGGTCGCCAAAGTAAATGGGGTCTTCTTCTGTAGCTGTTATGCGCTTCCGCGGTGGCCGATCGAGCAGTTCACGCGAATGCTGGACCGCAAAACGATCGCGTTAACAGGGCGAAAGCCGGTGGTAATAGCGGGTGACTTTAATGCCTGGGCCGTGGAATGGGGAAGCCGTTTCACGAACCAGCGGGGTCAGATCTTGCTAGAAGCACTGGCCATCTTAGATGTCGACTTGGCTAATTTGTACTCCTGGTTTAACAAGTAGTTCAAACTGGAGAGTAGATGATGGTTACACTCGCAGCGCCTGCCTACGGGCTAGGCGGCGGATGCAGCGAGCACGTTCAGAGGAAGAGCGAAACGATGTGGAACTTGCGGGGATAGCTAAGTCCCTTAGCGTAGGTAAGATCCCAGGTCCGGACGGAGCTCCGAATCTGGCCTTAAAAGTAGCTACTGCAAAGGCTCCAGAGATGTTCAGGTCTGCTATGCAGAAATGCCTGGTCGAGGGAGTTTTCCCAGAAGCTTGGAAGAGGCAGAGCCTGGTACTATTGCCAAAGGCGGGGAAACCACCCGGAAACCCGTCGACATTGTGGTGTATACCACCCTGCCACCATTGTGTGCTTAGGAATTGACAGCGAACAATATAAATGTATTATATGCACAATTCGTAATAAACAATGTGAGCTATTGCTCACTCTCTTTTACGTTGAATCGTAGACGCAAAAACACGTATTACCGATTACTCCACTAAATTATCACATAAACCAAATATAATATACCCTGCTGAAATAAACTTAAATAATAAATTAACATATTTAAAAGGCATATAGACCAATATGCTTGATCGACACGGCTGAGAATCGTAGACGCTATCCTGTTGGTTACGAAAACGGCCGGGAGGGGAGGATTCGCTACTGTGCAGTAGTGACTCTGGAATGTGGATGTAAAGAACGCGTTTAATAGCGCCAGCTGGTCAGCTATCGCCGATGCGTTCTTTCGTTTGGGGATACCCGGGTACCTGTACAAGATTCTCGGAAGTTATTTCTAGAATCGAGTACTAGTCTACGTCACAGAGATGGATTGCAAGTGCTTTCACATTATCTCAGTAGTCCCACAATGTTCCATCCTGGGTCCGGTGTTATGGAATGTCATGTACGACGAGGTGTTGATGTTAGAGTTCCCGATGGGGGTGGTGATTGTTGGCTTTGCTGACGACATTATGCTCAAAGTCTACGGTGAGTCGATCGAAGAGGTGTAGTTGACTACCACCCACTCGATCAAGGTTGTGGAGGCGTGGATTAGATCCAGGAAATTGGACTTGGCTCACCACAACACTGAGGTGATGGTTGTTGTAACAAGTAAGACGTGCCCAGCGGAGATGCACGTGTAAAGACGGATTCACATCAAAGCCTTACAATAGGGATGCTCAAAAACATCAAAAAAACTAATTTTCGATCACCAGTGAAGGACGAGGCATGGATGTTCCCATTTTAAACACGGAAACGAACCAAGAGGAAGTGGTGTAAACTTATTAACCAAAGGCTGTGGTTTTATAAAAGAATCGCTACCACAAATATCACTTAACAAACTATTTATTAGTGCATTTGGACTTCTATTTTTCACACTGACGTCACATAGGGAACTTGCGCATGTTTTCGGTGGGATCCGGATCCATGGTGGTAGCGATGTATCGGCACAGGCTTGGAGAGTTGGTTGGTGATGGCATCGGGCACTTTCGGGAGTTCGTAGGTGACAGAACGGTACTGTCGGCAAGAATCAGTCGGTTTTCCAAGATGGCCGACGTTGTGTGAAGATCCAGCTCTTCTCAGATTGCCGAACAATGGAGATGGAACGTCGTAGATTGTTCGGAAGATGGCGGCTTTGCGGTCGCTCCACAGATGTTGGGCAGTGGTGATGGCCAGAATAACGGATGGCTAACTACAGGCCGATTCGCGGTTTCCGGTCTTCGACCGGGCACTAGATGACAGTGGCCAATATGACAGATGGGCCAACGGGTTTCTGTCCAACTTTGGCGTAACGGAAGGAAGGTGCGCATTCACGTACAGGGGGGGGGGGGGGGGGGTTTGGGGGTGTTGTTGTAACCTCAGCCGTCCTGGTGTTTTTCGGAACTTGTTCCGAATAAAGAAAAGAGAAGAGAAAGGCCCGCTTGCGGATCTATTCACAATGATTAGCACCCTAATGCGACGCCATCTTCTACCACTTGCACAATTACAATTCATTTTGCACAGTTTATCTTTCTCTTATAAACTTGTTCTAAAGCTTCACAAAATATTCTCGAACGGGCATATTTTCAGCACGATGGACTAATAAATATTGGCATATAATAAAGGCTCATACAATTTAACAATGAACATCAACCGTACTATACATTTTTCATCAATTATTAGATTTTTCCGTACTTTTGCCCGTACTAATAGTTTTAAGGACCACTAGTTTTAACTTCTATAAAAAACAACACATTAATTAATAAGTTTTAACACAATAGTATTCAACATTTTACTTTTTAAGAATTGGACTAGACACGACGCGCACTTCTAAATCTTCCACTAGTTGGAACAGAAAAAAGGCTTTCTTGGCTATGACACCTACCCGAGCAGAGGAGAATATCAAATTCATAACAACAGAAACACATGGCCAGTTTTTATATCATAATTTTTTATTATTAACTAATAAAATTACAGTACTTTTTCGATTATATCACAAATGAAAAAAAATTTCGCGTGATATATTGGAGCGTGATATAATTGAAACATCTTTTTCCGAAGGTGTTTATTAATCAAAATATACTTGCACATAAAAAAATGGAACAAAAACGAACAAAATATCAAATCCGGTTGTGGAAGTCTAATATTGTTGTATGTAATTATTATTTAATGTCTCTGTAAATAAGGTCAAATAATGGAGGTATTATTTGCACTTCTACACCATAGCTTTTGAACTTCATGGAACGATGTTTTCAAATGTTGTTGATTTCAATCTTTTCACAGCAAAATAAAGATAATTGCTTAAATTTATCGTCGAGTACTTAACATTTTCAAAAGTGTTTCCAGAAGGTTGGGAATTTCTGGTTGAAAAAAAAAAATGCTATTTTTACGATGTTGTCGCGTTACGCTTTGTTGTACAATTGCCTCGAAGAATAAAGGTTTTGTCTTTAATTGATGATCGTTCGATATGCTGGTTGGCATTAATTGAACAACATATCAACTTTTAAATTCCGATAAATTTACAAAATGTTAGTTATCCCTTCGGAAGTGAAGTGAAACCGTAGGTCCCGACGAGCCGCGGGTTGTAAAGCTCGTTAATAATAATTAGAATACAAAAAAAAATGAAATCAAAGTTAGATTCTAACGGAAAACGCTTTTTGTTCTTCTACTTCTTCTTTGTGACTTTACGTTCCCAATGGAACTAGGGCTGCCCCTCTTCAACTTAGTGTTATTTGAGTACCGTAATCCGGGGTCAAATTGATCACTTTAAAACAACTTTTGCGGATAACATCAGTGCCAATTCAAATATTGTCAAAAGAATTCCTTTAAAACCAGTACCCAGTGGGTCTCTATGGAACCATGTGACAGAATTTTGTTCAACAAATTAAAACTTTAAGCTAAATAACTCCAAATATCAAAAAAATGAAAATGTCACTTTGGGGCGAAATTGATCAGTACACAATTAAGCATCGGTTGGAAAGGAAAATTTCCTTCTTCGCTTAATTTTGCTTTTCTTAACCCGAATAAGGCGTTTAAAATCTTATTACTAGTGAATTTAGTACTTAAAATGCAAAATTAAATTTTAAAATTTCCCCTCAAACGCCTAAAGATAGGCAATATCATTTGAAATAAGTGATTTCTATCACACTAAATGACTATTTCATCATAAAATGAACTTTTTTATAACTATTTTATGTTCTGATTAGCTACATAACTTCCCAACCAAGGCTCCACAAAAATATTAAAACAGAGAATTTACGGGAAGTCCTATTAGCAATCGATTGTTTAGTAGCGATGATCTCAGCTAAATGAGAAATACATTGCAAATTCCTTGAAAAAATAAGGCAAAACTAACTTTTTTCTTGAAAATTTAAAAGTCTACACTCATCTCTGGACAGCTACGAACAAGATGACGTAAAAATTTTAAGATCATTACGACGCTTAAGAGTTCCTAGTATGGAATTACAATCTAGTACCCGAATGATCAATTTCACCCCGCTGATCAATTTGACCCCGGTTTACGGTACTACCACAGTTATTAATTGAAGGGCTTTCTCTGCCTGCAATTGTATGAATTTGTATATTGTGGGGCAAGTACAATTATACACTATGCATAGGAAAGTCAAGAAAAGTTGACCGGAATGGGAATCGAACCCGCCGTCTCTGAAATGCCATGAAAGCGATTTCATTTAATTTGGGAGCTTCAGAACCATCACTTTTTGTTTTTAAAAAAGAGATAAGAGAAGAAAGATGGAACAACAGAAAAATGTTTGCCTCAGAATTCGGATCGAATTTGAATGCATGTTCACAATCGTTAGAAGCTGAGATACATAGGTTAAGGAGTTAGTGGTAAAAACGTAAAATGTAAGAAGTTTGTAATTCGAATTTTCTACACAATAAAAAAAAAATGGCGATCCAAAACCTTATTATCATAGGCTAATTGGAGACCCCTGATGGAAAATGTAACGCGTGGAATTGACGCATACAGACCGGACTCAATGCAGAGCAAAGCATGGGAATGTGGATGTAGATGGAATGTAGATAATCGAATCCTGTGTCCGATCTGTCACCAATGGCACCATAATCGTATACTAATGTGGAAACCATCTTACTCATGACGATTCATGTATCCTATATAGTTTTAAATATGTGCTTAGCGATATTTGTATCGATTATCATAGCGTGATATAATCGAAAAAAAATAGCGTGCTAAAATCGAGTGTGATATAATGGAGCGTGATTAAATAGAACCGTGACAAAATCGAAAAACCACTGTATTACATTTTTATAACATGTTTGGTTAAGCAATCTTAGTTTGTTATGTTCAATTTATTGAGATTCATCCACTAAATAACATTTCAATAATATACTTTGTTGTAGACCAAGTTTTGTTATTATTTTACAATTCAAAATTCAAAATAAAATATGTAATGAACTATAACACAACAATAACAAGTTTTCAAATTCACTGCAAGATTCATTGTTATTAAATTGTTATTGAACTAACAAAACATGTTATTAAATTGGTCATCCAGGAACATTTTTTTGTTATGATTTTTGTTATTTTGCCGCTTATGACAGACAAGTTTATAGCATAATAAGATATGCTAATAACATAAAAATTAATGATTTCATTATACAGTTATTATGCCAAAATAACATATTTTATTATGCTGTTGATATTCTCTTCTGCTCGGGTACGCTGAAAATGAGCCTAATCCACGGGTTCCCAACCGGTGGTCCGCGGCCCCCTGGGGGGCCGTGAAGCCAGTCCAGGGGGTCCGTGGTGTTACCTAAAATGTGAAATCGAAAATAATTTTTATCGTGCCGGCAATTACTAAACTATACAGTTTTATATTTTTGACAAATCTCCTTTGTCATGCGAAGTGTTAAAAAATATAAAAGTCTATAGTTTTGTCATTGCCTGCACGGTAAAAATTATTTTCGATCAGCCATGCATCGACTTAAATGGAGGTTTCAGTGTATTGAGGAGTTTTTCAGGGTTAACCACTATCAAACCCGTAACCGCCACAAATTTTCAGTATAAAACGTTTTCAGAAAAAAAAAATTTTCGGCTGCGCCGCTATTTTTAAGCAACGACTCAAATTGAATATAAACATTACATAATTATTTACGAAATTTGAGTGTCAAATAAAAAGAAATATCAATGGTCGTCAAAAATCACTCCCATAGTAAATTGCTGCCTACACCATTGTTGCGTTGCGTGGTAACGGAGTAATTCGTAGATTGCATACTGAAAGTTGTCATGTTAAAACTTTAGTACTCCTATTCTAATTGCTTATGGAATGCTGTTTAGGAAGAAACAGCTATCCAATCAGAGGTTGAAGTAAAAAAGACATGAGAATTTCCATTGCCGGCCACGCCCATCTTCTCCGTTACGAGGAAAGGAAAGGATGTGATGATATGACACCTACTTTATGAAAGGCCAGTGACTCACCGGCGCCCCCATAGGTGTCAAGGAGTTGGATATTTGGAATGGGTTGATTTGGGATTCACTATAAGCGAGTGATACGACAAGATTTTGTGAGTGTATTTGAAGAGTATATGCAGATGTGTTCATGTGAGTGTAAGTGTTTTAGTATGTTAAAATACCAACGTTGGGAGTGACGTAGCTAAAAAGGTTTTGTCACTCCTTGGGCCATCTTGCTTCAGGGATGGGGCACAGGCATTTACACTGTGTCCTGGCTAACAAGCCTAGGCTTAAGCGCCATTGCTCGCTCTCTGAAACGATAAGAAATACGTTATGCAGATGGGAAGGGATATCAGGGAAGGAGTCTATTTATCGAGATGCCAGCGACTCACCGACGCCCTCGTAAATAGAAAGGAGATGGGATTTTGGTGCGGGTATGGTTAAGTATGATTAAGTTACAGGGGATACTCAAAATAACTGGGATAGGTTAAATTTTCACTTTTCAAAAAATGTTCAACTCGCTGTAACTTTTCGAAAAGGGCATCAAATATTCTCAAATTTTTACTGTAAGTTCATCAACTAGTTGTGTATCAGTCGTCCGATTTTGGAAAAGATCGGGCCATTCTACACGAAGTTATAAAGATTCTCGAAAAAGGTATACTTATCCGATCGTTAACTTTGAGCTGTTATATCTCCGGATTCAATAAACCGAATGCAATGAAATTTTTATCAATTATGACTTGTATAATGAACTTTAAAAACAGTTGACTTAACTTGAAATTATTAATATGAAAAAAAGTTATAGCGATTTCATTAATTCTATGAATTTTTTTTTTTTTTTTTATGTCTTTATTATAGAGATTTTTATGAATTTTTAGTAAATTTATCTATTTTTCATATGCATCCCATTACTTTTTCAATTTATGCCGGCTATTTAGTAGCTTTCCTTTGAAACATAAATATATTCAAGTCAATTAGAGGGCATTTTAATTAACTATAACTACTATCTCGAATTTTGAAACGATGATGAAGTTTTGGATAAATTGATGTTATATTAGAAAAATAATCTAATCGTTATAATTTTCTTTCGTGTAAAAAATTTTAAGTTTAGTCAAACGTTTTAAAAGCTCATTATATAAGTCATAAATGATCAAAATTACATTGCATTCGGTTCATTGAATCCGGAGATATAACAGCTCAAAGTTGACTATCGAATAATTATACCTTTTTCTAGAACCTTTATAACTTTGTGTAGAATAGCCCCATCTTTTCCAAATTTTGACCGCTAATACACAACTAGTTGATGAACTTACAGTAAAAATTTGAGAATATTTGATGCCCTTTTCGAAAAGTTACAGCGAGTTGAACATTTTTTGAAAAGTGAAAATTTTACCTGTCCCAGTTATTTTGAGTATCCCCTGTATGTAACTGTATTATGATGAACCAATTTATACAGTTTGAAATAATTGAATATAATTTAACCCTCTAATACCCAACCCCGCCTTTAGACGGGGTATAGTTTGAGCATTTTTGTAAATTTTGTTTCATGGAAAATCAAAATTTTTATATTTTTGGCTGATATTTAGGACTGTTTTGTATATCTCAAAATGGTTTTTGTTGTCTTTTAAAGCGTATTTACATTTTTTAAAAATCATTAAAAAATGATGTTTTAGCTACCTTTTAGAAATGATTGTTTATTTTGTACTGAATCGCTACAATTAACATATTTTAAATTTTTCCCAAATCATTCTATCCTAGTTTAATAGTTTAAGGGAATCGACTACACTCTAAAATTATTTTCCTTAAAATTACACGGAAAATAAAATTTTCTATGAAAAAAAATTTAAAATAAAAATATTTCAACAATAATCATAAAATCTCAAAATGTTTTCATCTCAAAAAATCCGTACCTCAAATAGGCTTCCAGGAAAAATATAAAAGTGTGGGGATGTTCAAAAATAAAATTTAGAACAATCAAATACTGAAATTCACGAAATCGAGAATTAAAAAGAATCATCTTCCAAAACATGTTTAAATCGATTTTAGATGACGAAAAATGATATTTAGATCAAAATAAAAAAATTGGGTATTAGAGGGTTAACAGAAACTGTTGGGTACTGAAGTTCTCTGGAGGTAGGTTCGTTGCACTTACCTGGATAAGCAGCAACGACGACTTACCCAGAGTCACCGACCACCGGATACCGACAATTGTGCACGCCACGGCCACCAGCCAACGTAGTGAAGATGCTGACAGCTGCGCTCGATGCAGCTACCAGCCACTGGATGCCGACAACCATACTCGATCCGGTCACCAGCCGCTACCTCTCCGTCAAAGGACCATTCTCGGCATCCATTCCTCGTTTTTAAACACATGATGCCAGTTGTAAAAATGTACATCGTTCCCATAGTGACACTAGTTCAACGAAAATTATCTTCTTCGGCTCATATATCAACATTTTTCATTTATTTCGCCCTGTAATTAACCTGCTGAACGGTATTCTTCTTCCTTCTGCCCAGTACAAAAAATTTCCTTTATTTAAACGCAAAACTCCACGAACACCGCTCTTTCAATCTTCGCGTGTCATTATGATGTTTCCGTCCAAATTTGCACTACACCTGATTTGTTTTTTTCACAATAGAGCACATTAAAGGCAGAATCCTCCATAACTCTTGCTAGCTTAACACTCGAGATCTGAACAGGCACGGCATATTGAACAACCACGCGACTGCAGTGCATTAATTGACAAAAAACCGCACCAACATTGCAACGGGATGACCCAAAATCACTACAAAATTTTTGGATCGCGCCGCGGGTAGAAAACTACTTTGCCAGAAAAAGGTTTATTTTAACTGTTTTTTTTTTTTTTCTATAATTTACTCGCGATTCACCAAAATATAAAACTTTATCATTGCTGGGAGGCGTAGCACTATCAGCAGAATCATTTTTTTTTCATCTGCGGACTACTGAAAAAAAAAAAACGATCGACACGCGAGACCGCTGTCAAACGCGACCGTTCGTAGCCACGGCTTGCTGCGACCAATTGCTGCCTACACCATTGTACCTTAATACTGCGGTAAAATAGAAAAAATCCAACGGGGTTGCGGTGGTTTCGACCGCCGCAGTCGTTCCGCAAACGTCAAAAGTGCTCGGTTCACGCTAAAAATCTCTCACTCACTTGGTTGCCATAAAATTCAAAAATAATGAAAATTGTTTCATTTATGGTTTATGTAATCGCAATTGTTGCCACAACATATAACTTATTTCTAAACTATATTAGGTGTAGTTTTAGCACATTAATATGCAGCTGTACGCCATTAAACATAATTTAGATTTTCAACTATTTATTTTTGTTTCAAGGTTGTGTGCATACTTTTTGAAGTGTGCAGCAGTTTGACGTTTGCGGAACAGGTCTTCTTTGTCTTCTTCACTCCGCCAGATTGGAAGATTTCTCTGGATAAGCAATAACTCGGTTTCGTTTAGTTAATTCATATTATTTTTTTTTTCGAAAAAAAAATCATTGGGCCCGGATGTTTCGACAACTCTTCAAGGGGGTCGCCACCTCAAAAAGGTTGGGAACCCCTGGCCTAATCATTTATTTGCGTCGGAATCTATAAATCTTCACAACGGGCAAAAAAAAAACTGACACATTCAAGTCACCACTCAACTTATTCATGCCCGGGTATACCACTAAATCAAAATAACTTCATACATTGTTGTTAGTTGAAATTTTGCTCAACACCAGTGCAAAAAGATTCAAAACCATCAAACCGAACCGAACTCCTCAAGTTTACCGCATTCTTTCAATGCTAGGAAGTTACTTTCAATGCAGTAAACACGACACAAAAACAAATAACTGCACAACTGTAAAAGGGAGAACAGTACAAAATACACCGTTGAGATTATTTGGAATAACTGAAAAGAGTGTCGTAAAAGATTGCCGTAAAAGATCGTAAATGCTGGTTACACATGTACACTGTACACAGCTGTACATTGTACAGCTAAAAAATGCAAACTCGAAGGCAGTATTCTGCGCCAACTTCTTCAACCGGCCTCTTGCTGAATGCACTCTTCTACTTGCCAAGTCTATGTGGTGAGCACTTTTCCTAGCAGTGTACGAGTGGAAACAACTCTCATTTTCCTCACAAAGACAGCAGTTAAAAACTTTTCTGACAGCAATCTTGCCACCTCTTCTTGTTGGCGGCGTTGCGCTTGCTTCACTCTCAAGACGTACCTACCTACGTGTGTGAAAGAAGGCAGAACTGTTCGTTCCTTCGATTAGCTTGGCCATGGTTTAACTCGGAGGAAGGATGTGTGCTTGAGAGTGTGAGAGTGAATTTTGCCCGGAAGTTATGTTGCGTCGTACCTACAGCCAACCACTCTGGAATGATGGAAAAATGTTCCATCTGTGTGAAAAGTTGAATTCTTCTCCTCCCGGGTCTTGGGATGGATTCGAGGCGTGACTGGCAGAGAAGTGGTTGTAGGTATAATTGTGAGCTATTTTTACCACTTTCTCACCACCTTCATTCAAGTGGAGCAAAAAGTTGTCCTACCCGAAGGGCCACGCCTCGGTGGCATAGCGCAGAGGTTTCGAGGAGGCAGTGAAGGAAAACCCATCTATTTTCGCTTCTCCATACCATCAGCGCGCCGACAATGTCTTAACGATCAACACAATGAAAAGTACAAGCGTTACGTTCACTTTACAAAATTGGCCTCCGGTGGAACTCTGAAGTAAATAAATTTCTGCTAATTGCTTCTTTTGGGGGGAAGCAGTTTGCTTGCCGACATTGTTGTGTTGTGGATTCGGTACAAGATGTGGAGCTGTGCGGATGAGCGCATGGATGTCTTGCCGACGAGACCTACCTACTGTGTCATGAATGCTAACGAACAGATATTTACGAGACCAAGAATCACACGGCTTCCGGCAATCCGGATGAATAAAATTAATTTAACACCGACAAGCGGATTTTAACTGGTTGGGAGGGTAAAAACTTTTGAATCATTGTGGAACTTCGAGAAATGTTCAAAGAAGCATTTTGAATTTGTTACACAAAAAAGTTGACAAATTCAAGGAAATTTTATTGTTTTATCCATGTATACCCTTATTAACGACAACGTGAATGAACCGTCTAATATATATAATGAAATTTGACGCCATCATCTAAATTTAACCACCTACAACTCATTTCAGAAGCTGAACCTGAGAATATGTTATATGAAAAACTTGTGCGGCTAGAACAGTTCTACAAGACAGTCACGGAAAACCCGATAGTTTTCGAATGTTTGAGGAAAACAAGATCAACTAACTTCAAAAAATGCCAATTGATATTCACCTTGAATAGCAATTGGCATATTTCCTAGGTTCATGGTCAAAGGCCAATAAGGCCGTGACATTTACCATAAAACCCTTTGAAGCCGGAATTTTTCCAAGCGTTATAATGGAACTTTTTCTACGTTTTTCTGTTGCTTTGGTGCTCAATAGCATTTAAAGGGTAGAAAATCATGCAGAATATTTTTTCTGGGTATGCTAGATCATCCAAACTGTTCTTGAGTTTAGATCCTAAAGTCTACGGGTGTAACGGTAACTTCTTTCATTATACAAAGCTACGATTTGTAAACTATCATGTCCAGTAAGTTTTCTAAAAGTACAATAGACAGTATAAGATCAGTTGAGATATCCCAGCTCAAACAAACTGTTCTTGAGTATAGATTCCAAAGTCTACGGGTGTAACGGTACCTTCTTTCAGCACACAGATCTACGATTTGCAATCTATCATGTCCAGTAAGTCTTCTGAAAGTTCAATAGACAGTATAAGATCAGTCGGGATATCCTAGGTCATTCAAACTGTTCTTGAGTATAGATCCCAAAGTCTACGGGCGTACAGGAACTTCGTTCGTTATACAAAGCTGCGAATTGTAATCTATCATGTCTAGTAAGTCTTCTGAAAGTTCAATAGACAGTATCAGATTAGTCGGGATATCCTAGGTCATCCAAACTGTTCTTGAGTATAGATCCCAAAGTCTACGGGTGTAACGATAACTTCTTTCATTATACAAAGCTACGATTTGAAATCTATTATGTCCAGCAAGTCTTCCGAAAGTTTCAATAGATAGTATAAGATCAGTCGGGATATCCTAGGTCATCCAAACTGTTCTTGAGTTTAGATCCCAAAGTCTACGGGCGTATGGGAACTTCGTTCGTTACACACAGCTACGATTTGTAATCTATCATGTCCAGTAAGTCTTCTGAAAATTCAATAGACAGTATCATATCAATTAGGATATCCTAGGTCATCCAAACTGTTTATGAGTTCAGATCCTAAAATGTACGGGTGTAACGGTAACTTTTTTCATTATACAAAGCTACGATTTGTTATATATCATGTCCAGTGAGTCTTTTGAAAGGTTAATAGACAGTACCACATCAGTCGGGAAATGCTAAGTCATCCAAACTGTTCTTGAGTTTAGATCTTAAAGTCTACGGGTGCACCCGTAGGGTAACTTTGAACTCGTCTAACTGCTTTCGGCGCAAAATGGCACAGAGAACCGTTTCGCAAGGTTGCAACCATTCATTTGCAAAAATTTACATTCATTTTCTTTTATCTTAGTTCAGAAGCATGCTATCGAAAAACAATGTATGGATGAATTGAACCTTGTAGTTTTATCTGAAAGTTCGCCGAATGGCTTTAGGGTCGCACACGCATTCCAAAGTCGTGAGTGAGCTGTGAAGGCAACTTTCCACAGCGTGAATGAAATTTATATTCACCGCGTGGAGAGTTGCCTTCACAGCTCTCTCACGACTTTGGAATGCGTGTACGACCCTAATGCTATTCGGCGAACTTTCAGATAAAACTACAAGGTTCAATTCATCCATACATTGTTTTTCGATAGCATGCTTCTGAACTGAGATAATAGTAAATGAATGTAAATTTTTGCAAATGAATGGTTGCAACCTTGCCGTTTCGAATAATGAAACAACTATATTTCTACTATATAAAAATGGCTTAAACTTTTGTATACAAGTGTATTCTTTATGGGTTATGGTAAAAAACAAACAATTATCAAATATCGAAATTATTTAATAACTTCTTAATTTGACGAGATAAAATGTCGCAATGTTCAGAAAAATTGTATGCTCAATAACTTTCTAGAACATGAAAGAAATTTAGAAAATCTTGGTAAAAAGCTATTATTATTTTAACGAGTTAAAAAAATAAACTTATTAAAAAATCACTCAGAAATTTATTTTTATTATAACTTTTAATCCAGAAATTTTATATTATTTGCATGTTCTGCAAAGTTGTTGATCATATAAAAATACACAATTTTGCTGAACATTACGACATTCTATCTCGTTAAATGATGATATTATTAAAAAATTTCAATATTTGATAATTGTTTGTTTTTCTACCATAACCCAGAAAGAATAAACTTGTATACAAAAGCTTCAGCCATTTTCATATAGTAGAAATATAGTTGTTTCATTATTCGAAACGGTTCTCTGCACCATTTCGCGCCGAAAGCAGTTAGACGAGTTCAAAGTTACCCTATAAAAATCAGAAATTTGTAAATAACTTTGTTATTTCAAAAGCTAGCGTTTTTCGATGTTCAGCAAAAACATGTATTTTTACATTCCAAACAACTTTGTAGAAGACGCAAAAAAATGTAAAAAATCCCGTTAAAAAGTTATGATGAAATATATGATTTCTAGGGGTCATGCACATACAACGCTATATATCTTGTAAATTATGAGATTTAGCATTATGACGTCTTTGACAAAGTTGTTGAAAATTGCATTGTGCACAACTTTGCCGAAAACATCAAACGTCTATCTGCATTTTTTGAAAAAATATTTTTTTTCATCTCACTTATAGGTGGATTAATCATTCAACTCCTTATGTCTAAAGATGCGCTTTGTCTTATGTAGAAACTTCTCCGAAGAAACTATATCACAAAAATCAACGGTTGAAGCGTTATTAAAAAAGCGCACGAAACCGGCAAAATAAAATACTGTGGGGTGTAACCGTAGCTTCTTTCATTAAAAGCTGTAATCTATCATGTCCAGTAAGTCTTCTGAAAGTTACGGTGGTTGTTTTTATCAACTTAGCTTTATAACAGTAAGAAAGCCCATAATATCCCCAAAATATATAACAACGCTTATTGTTCCTCTAACAACTTTGGTAAGTACAGTGAATTATGTAACACTACTTAACGTAGTGACAAAAGCTATTATCACAAGTGTAGACCTGAAGCAATGGTCTTCGGAGTATTGTTGTTAATCTGGAATATCTCAAACCTATCTTGAAATGACTCATGATATGCCAGGGGGATTACAGATTACAGTTCAAAGTTCATTGTGAGAATCAATACTGTTACTATCGAGAGCTAAACTTCAGGATAGTTTGATCGACTCTCAGTATCCCCAAGGTTCATAACCCAAGTAACCAAAAGTTCCGCTTCCCCTGACAAAATGCACCTTCAAGTTCTGCGAAGTTCAGATTAAGTTCCAAACGGAACTTTCTGGCTGCTTAAGAGGCTAACGAAGAGCCTTGCTGGAACTTCGGTCACAAGTTCCGGCAAGGCTAATTGTTAGCCTCTTAAGCAGCCAGGAAGTTCCATTCGGAACTTTATCTGAACTTCGCGAAACTTTAGAGCTGCTTAAGATGCTATGTCGGAACTTTGTCGGAACTTTCAAGTTCATAAAAGTTCAGTTCAGCAGCACTGTGTTTCAATGAATTCTTTTCAATTTCTTTTACAGAAAACAACTGTTTAAGCGTACACGAATAAAAGACAAATATCAAATCAATGAATACTAGGCTTGAACAAAAAACAATGCCGCCCATCGGATTCGAACCGATAGTCGCTGCGTGAGAACCCTACGCTCTACCACAGTACTACAGCTGCAATTGAGTGGACAGCAGGTCAAGTCTGACTTGAATCGATTTTCTTTCGGCAGCTAGTTTTGCACATTTGTACAGTAGTGAAGTTAGCTTGACTTTGTCAAGTGTCTTCGGCAGCGCAGCGGTAGGTCGACAGGCTATCACGCAGGAGGATCCAGTTCAAATCTACATAGGAGCGAAATGTAATTATCAGAAGCAATTTCCAGACATGAATCACAAACCCCCAACAACAGAGTTGTGGTGATTCTGTATCTGTATGAATGTTGTCAAAGTTCTGTCAGAAGCTGCTTAGAAGGCTTCCAGCGTGCTTATATGAACTTTCAAGTTCCAAAATTACTTATAAATGAAGCTGCTTAGAAGGCTAAGCAAGCTCAAACAAGCTGCTTAACTTATAAAGTACGCTTTTATCTGAACTTTTGGTTACTTGGGAATAATATATAGTAGTCTTCAGGTTGGTCCAGCCCCGCGGTTGATTATGAAATGATACTCAGTATGACAGATATAGCTGATATTACGAGAGTAGATCTGAAGTTCTGAACTCAAAGATAGTTTGGCAAACCTAGAACATTCCCATAGTGTCTCTAAATGATATTTGAGATTTCAAGAGCTTCACGGATCTCAGCAGATTATGCTATGCTTTTATTTATGGTGAAAACACATGAAGTGTTTCTTGTAGATTTGAATTACTTCAATATATAACAGTTTGGACGAACCTGACCTGGATGTCACGAAGGTTTATAATAAGAAAAATGTAACCTTCAGATTGGCACGGTAAAGGCTGGGTATGCTGCGCAATTCAGATCCCATTGTGATCCACTAGCCTCTGCCCAGCAACTCCTATCCCTACCTCCACGTGGTACCGGCCGGAAACTACGAGCAACCTTAGGGAAGATCGGGTAACCAACCCCGGTGGGAACTTTGGTCGCTGGCTGACAGGGAAGGGGGGTTTGCTTCGGTAAACCTGAGCGTCTGTTCTCCAGGAGGAGCGGCTCACAACAGCGTCTGATCCCCATGTTAGGGGCGGCTGATCTACGTCCGAGTGCCAGGGAAGGACTCTAAGCTCAACTGTGCACTATGGTCCTCCGGAAAGTAGGGGGTTGGTGTCAGGCCCTACGAGCCAGCCGTAAAAAACCATTGTAACGGAAAATCAGCAACAGAATAATACGAACCGAGACCAACGGCAACGACCCCAGCGAACAAAAAGGACTTGCGATTGGAAACTCGGTACGTGGAACTGCCGATCTCTCAGCTTCATTAGGAGCACCCGCATACTCGCCGATCTACTGATATGCAGAGGCGCGTGATCGGTTGGTGGCCGATCGACGAAAGAATGTGCAGGTTGAGGATCAAGGGCCGATTCTTCAACTTCAGCATAATAAACGTGCACAGCCCACACTCCGGAAATACTGATGATGACAAGGACGCATTTTACTCGCAGCTCGAACGCGAGTACGATCGCTGCCCAAGCCACGACGTCAAGATCATCATAGGTGATTTGAACGCTCAGGTAGGCCAGGAGGAGGAATTCAGACCAACGATTGGTAAGTTCAGCGCCCACCAGCAAACGAACGAAAACGGCCTACGACTCATTGATTTCGCCGCCTCCAAAAATATGGCCATACGTAGCACCTTTTTCCAACACAGCCTCCCTTATCGTTACACCTGGAGATCACCACAGCAGACAGAATCTCAAATCGACCACGTTCTGATTGACGGACGGCACTTCTCCGACATTATCGACGTCAGGACCTATCGTGGCGCCAACATCGACTCCGACCACTATCTGGTGATGGTCAAACTGCGCCCAAAACTCTCCGTCATCAGCAATGTACGGTACCGGCGACCGCCACGGTACAACCTACAGCGACTGAAGCAATCGGATGTCGCCTCAGCATACGCGCAGAATCTCGAAGCCGCGTTGCCAGACGAGGGCGAGCTCGATGAGGCCCCTCTAGAGGACTGCTGGAGTACAGTGAAAGCAGCCATCAACGACGCAGCCGAGAGCACCATCGGGTACGTGGAACGGAATCGACGGAACGAATGGTTCGACGAAGAGTGCAGAACGGTTTTGGAGGAGAAGAACGCAGCGAGGGCGGTAATGCTGCAGCAAGGGACTCGCCAGAACGTGGAACGTTACAAACAGAAGCGGAAACAGCAGACCCGCCTCTTTCGGGAGAAAAAGCGCCGCCTGGAAGAAGAAGAGTGTGAAGAAATGGAACTGCTGTGCCGTTCCCAAGAAACACGGAAGTTCTATCAGAAGCTCAACGCATCCCGCAACGGCTTCGTGCCGCGAGCCGAAATATGCAGGGATAAAGACGGAGGCCTCTTGACGGACGGACGTGAGGTGATCGAAAGGTGGAAGCAGCACTTCGATCAGCACCTGAACGGCGTGGAGAACGTAGGCACGGGAGCCCACGGCAACGGAAGGAACGACGACGCCAGTGCAGCGGAGGACGGAAATGAACCAACTCCCACGCTGAGGGAAGTTAAGGATGCCATTCACCAGCTCAAAACCAACAAAGCAGCTGGTAAGGATGGTATCGCAGCTGAACTCATCAAGATGGGCCCAGAAAAGTTGGCCACCTGTCTGCATCGGCTGATAGTCAGGATCTGGGAAACCGAACAGCTACCCGAGGAGTGGAAGGAAGGGGTAATCTGCCCCATTCACAAGAAAGGTGACCATTTGGAATGTGAGAACTTCGGGGCGATCACTATTTTGAATGCTGCCTACAAAGTGCTATCCCACATCATCTTCCGTCGTCTGTCACCTAAAACAAATGAGTTCGTGGGAAGTTATCAAGCCGGCTTCATCGACGGCCGGTCGACAACGGACCAGATCTTTACCGTACGGCAAATCCTCCAGAAATGCCGTGAATACCAGGTCCCAACGCACCACCTGTTCATCGACTTCAAAGCGGCATACGATAGTATCGACCGCGCAGAGCTATGGAGAATCATGGACGAAAACGGCTTTCCTGGGAAGCTGACTAGACTGATTAAAGCAACGATGGACGGTGTGCAAAACTGCGTAAGGGTTTCGGGTGAACTATCCAGTTCATTCGTTTCTCACCGGGGACTGCGACAAGGTGACGGACTCTCATGTCTACTCTTCAACATCGCGCTGGAAGGTGTGATGCGACGAGCCGGGCTCAACAGCCGGGGAATGATTTTCACAAAATCCGGTCAATTTGTGTGCTTCGCGGACGACATGGACATTATCGCTAGAACATTTGGAACGGTGGCAGAACTGTACACCCGCCTGAAACGCGAAGCAGCAAAGGTCGGACTGGTGGTGAATGCCTCAAAAACAAAGTACATGCTGGTAGGCGGAACCGAAAACGACCGGATCCGTCTGGGTAGTAATGTTACGATAGACGGGGATACTTTCGAGGTGGTGGAGGAATTCGTCTACCTCGGATCCTTACTGACGGCTGACAACAACGTGAGCCGAGAAATTCGGAGGCGCATCATCAGCGGAAGTCGGGCCTACTACGGGCTCCAGAAGAAACTGCGGTCGAAAAAGATTCACCCACGCACCAAATACACCATGTACAAAACGCTAATAAGACCGGTGATCCTCTACGGGCACGAGACATGGACCATGCTCGAGGAGGACCTACAAGCACTCGGAGTTTTCGAGCGACGCGTGCTAAGAACGATCTTCGGCGGTGTGCAGGAGAACGGTGTGTGGCGGAGAAGGATGAACCACGAGCTCGCTGCAGTTTACGGCGAACCCAGCATCCAGAAGGTGGCCAAAGCCGGAAGGATACGGTGGGCAGGGCATGTTGCAAGAATGCCGGACAACAACCCTGCAAAGTTGGTGTTTGCATCGGATCCGGTTGGCACAAGAAGGCGTGGAGCGCAGAGAGCACGATGGACGGACCAGGTGGAGCGTGACTTGGCGAGCATTGGGCGCGATCGAGGATGGAGAGCGGCAGCCACAAACCGAGTATTGTGACGTACTATTGTTGATTATGTCTTATCTTAATGATGTTGAACAAATAAATGTATGTATGTATGTAACCTTCAGATTGGTCCAGTATCCACGGATAAATATGCAATGTTACTCAGTATAGCAGTTATGGCTGTTGTTTCGACTGTAGACCTTAAATCATGAACTCTAAGGTAGTTTGGCTTACCTGGAATGTCTATAAATGACATTTGAGATTTCAAGAGCTTTGCGGGTCCCAGCAGATCATGCAATACTTACAGTTTATGGCGAAAACAAATAAATCTTTTCTTGTAGAATTGAAGGACTTCATTACAGAACAATTTGGACGACCCTGATTGTCCCAAAGGATTATAATATGCTAGTAGACTTCAGATTGCTCCAATAATTGCGCTTATTGACCAGACCTGAAGTTCAGAACTACTAGGTAGTTTAGCTGACCTGGAATATTCCTACAGTGTCTATAAATGGCATTGTAGATGGCAAGAGCTTCATGGATCTCAGTTGGTTATGCAATGCTATTATTTGTGACGAATATACATAAAATTATTCTTGTAGATTTGAAGAACTTCATTATATGTATAACAGTTTGGACGATCCTGAATGTTCCAAAGGTTTCTTATAAGCTAGTAGATTTCAGGTTGCTCCAGTAACTGCGGTTGATTATGCAACGTTACTCAGTATAACAGATATGGCTACTATTACGAGTGTAGACCTGAAGTTCTAAAATTCAAGGTAGTTTGGCTGACCTAGAATATCCCTTCAGTGTCTATAAATGACATTGTAGATGTCAAGAGCTTCACGGATCCCAGTAGGTTATGCAACGCTATTATTTGTGGTGAAAATACATAAAATTATTCTAGTAGATTTGAAGAACTTCATTATAGAACAGTTTGGACGGCCCTGAACGTCCCAAAGGTTTTTTATAGGCTAGTAGACTTCAGATTGCTCCAGTAACTGTGGTTGATTATGCAGCGTTACTCAGTATGACTGATATGAACACTGTTACGAGTGTAGACTTGAAGTCCTGAACTCCAAGGTAGTTTGGCTGACCTGGAATATCCCTGTAGTGTCTCTAAATGACATTTGAGACTTTGAGAGCTTCGTGGATCCCAGCAGATTATGCAATATTACCTACTATTTATGGCAAAACACATAAAGTTTTTCTTGTAGATTTGAAGGACTTCATTATATAACAGTTTGGACGACCCTGAATATCCCAAAGGTCTCTAATAAGCAACAAATATGGCTACTGTTACGAGTATAAACCTGAAGTTCTGAACTCCAAGGTAGTTTGGCTGACCTGGAATATCCCTGTAGTGTCTATAAATGATATTGTAGATGTCAAGAGCTTTACGGATCCCAGTAGGTTATGCAATGCTATTATTTGTGGCGAAAATACACAACCTTATTCTTGTAGAATTGAAGGACAGTTTGGAGCACCTAGAACATCCCAGAATATAAAACACCTTTTGATATTCTTAACGAAGGCTCAATGAATACATATAAACGCTCAGCTTTTAGAACAACTGGTATGTCAATTATTCTGTTTATCCAAATTTCATGGTGTTCGGGATGTTCTAGGTTTTCAATGAAGTCCCAAATACAAATATTCCCATTTTTCCCTACTAGAGGCCTCAATTTGCAACAACTTTGCCGAAGACAGTATTCTGTTTTATCGAATGGGTGAATTTATACAGCCGTTTCTATGTTGGGGTCATATATGACCCCTCCAGCTCCAAAGGGTTAAATAAAAATGAAATAAAAAAATGTTGCTTCGATTTTATGCCAAATCGATTGAATAGACATTAAATTTTTGAAAGTTGAAATGTCCAATCGAGGTATACCTGTACTACAAACTAACCAAGCACTACGACATTCCATGCAAGCGAAGTGGAATGGCTGAATAAATGTATTACTTTGCAAATAGCTCTTCCTAGCAATTTTTTAAAATATCGATATCCGCTTATCACGTTCTGTGTTCAAATCTTAGGACGCACATAAGAAAAATAATGTGGAGTAGTGACTGCAGCAGTCTGCTTTCGGTCACAAAATTGGCCACTGACCTTTTTTTCACACCTGTTATTCAAATATTTTGCACCATTACCGCCCCATCAACATGTGCGCATAGCATTCGGAAGTCTCTCTATTGTGAGTGTTTGACCGACCATCGGCGACCCCGGCCACACGCAAACCAACGATAATTCCAGAACCGGTCATTCTCATTCTCTCACCGCCAACGACATCATCGTAGTAGTCATAACCATCACAACCACGTCGTTGTCGCGGGCATCACATCAGACGGTGTATTATCATCGCCTACTTCGACGGCGCGGCGGTGCCGAGTTCCGCTGGGTGAGAGCAAATGAGACGACCCAAACACGGCGCGGTCGGTCGGTGGTGTGATGCGCTGGCTGGAGCAAAACTAATATTTGTCGTACTAACGGCCGGCAGTTGCCTGCGGTTCGTTAGTTAGTAAAGTCGAAACTATACCGGTAGGCTCCGGCACGGTGTGTGAGTATATTGAGCTAGTCGTAGTTGTGTTTTGCGATCGTTATCGCTACTCTCGCGTAGCTCCCAAACCCGCGCGTACTAATTCGACGCAACGCACCCGGTACATGGTCTAGTTCCCATGGGACCAATGCATACAATTGTCGGCCGAGACCCGTAGGAAATCGATGCAACAGCGTAGACGAAACTTTCAGAAGCGTAGAAAGCCGACGTTGAGCCACTACGTCACCACTCGTCGCAACAGAGAAGGCCAGAGAAATACGGAACTGGGACATTTAGGCTCCCGATGACCTTCATCGGAAACATGCAAGCTCGGTGCCCTCGATTTAGGATAAGTGCGTTACAGATTGGGGTGGCGTTGTTGTGTAAGTATGAAGGATTAGTGAATTATAGACATTATAAAATCAATATTCTCTTGGAATGTCAGGAGTTCGCTAGATCGTTAGTCATTGACAAACCTCTGTTGATCGATCGCCTGCTACATTCTCTAGTTGGGAAAGACCCAGATCAATTGGCGTAGGTTTTTACAAATGGATATTTCTATCTATCGGTGCAAAAGTTGCTGAACCAGTAGTACGCTTTCAAATACACTATAGCCACTTGATCGCCGGCGATTGCCGTCAGCTCAACTACGATCGTGCGGGATCACACTGAACTTGAACTTGCCAAGACGTTCGGAAGAGACGTTCCCGTTGTTGTTGCTGCGGGTACGAATCATGACAATAATGATGTTTTGCTGGGTTGCTAATTGAGTCAATTAACTAACTAACAGACTGACTCATGTGCACGTCTGGAGAACCGGGAGAACCTTTATTGCCATTTGGGACGAGTCGTGAGGAAATTGTTTACACGAACTCGCCAGTACGGTCGAATACAATTAGGTTGCGAACAATTTGATCAAAACAAAACCAGTGATTATATCGAGTTGTTTCCCAGATCATATCAGACTGGTACTCAAGTTTACTGTCAAACAGGTTTTGGGATGATGTTTCAAATGTACGATTGATGTCCGAAATACTCTCCACTGGCAAGTGTATTCAATTCATGGTACCGTTGCTTTTTGTTAAAAATGCTTCAGAGAAATTGACAGTCATCCTCGTGATGCTTTTTCGTGGAAGCTTTGCTTGGTGCTCTAATGCCTCGAAAGAAATCTGTGGTTTAAAAGGTTTAAGTTTATTGCACAAACAGAGGAAGTAGGGTCAGCATCCCGAGCAGGAACGAATAACTGACACATAACTGCAGCATAGCAAAGTCAGGTCCCAAGCAGCACCTGCAACATCATCCAAAATGTGGTTTTCTATGTTTTGGTCTAAAAGAGTTGCTATAAAAGCGCACGCAACTTCCATCTTGTCAGTTGAGTTGCATTTAAACTCCGAATATCGTTAAGTTGCAGCTTTGTTTCATAGGAATTACAAATAACATCGTATTTAACATCGATTTATGGAGGCGGAGCTTACATATTCCTCACAAGTGGCAATACAGTCAGCTTGCATTAAATGTGCTGTGTAACACACATGAAACATCTTACTTTGGTTTGTTTGTTCAGATTAGGTTCCAAATGTGTTGCGGAAAACTTGCACGTCTTTTTATTTTGACAGCTTGTGGCAAAGTCGGCTCAATGAAGTAACGCGTAACTTCAGTAGCTTTTATGGTGCATTGAGCAGCAAATCTTTCACAGAGCTTCTGGTGTAGTGTGTAAGGTGAGTGGTTAATACTCCTGGTGTCCATGGTTCGAGTCTGAATATATTTTTTCATTTTTTTTATCATTCCCCCTAGCTCAAGTTGCACAACGATTTAAAATTTGCGCTTTTTGCGTTTCAAAGAAGAAGCAATTGTGTTCTGTTGTCCTGTTGTTGAACAGTGAATAAATTGCACTGATGTTGCTGGTACTGGCTTTGAAACAAGTCGTGTTGCTTGGGGTATCATACCAAGACAAGGTATTAGTCGGTTATCCTGACACAGAATACACACTAGTTATTATTGTAGGTATTTTACCTCTTATGCAGGGCTTCTTAATACATCGTTCAGGTTGTAGGTATTCGGATTTCCATACCTCAGTTTGTAATTCTTTAGTTATTTTCTCCTGCTCGGGATGAGGACCATGAAGCTCAAGAGATAAACACACGGGTATTCAATAAGAGCATGTTGAAGGTGTCTGAGTTATTAGTATTTTCTGTGATAACTAGTATTTTAGGTCCAGGTTTAGCCCAATACGCTTAACGAAGCATCCCGGATTGCAAACATTATTTGCAGTAATGCAAGTACACATCGCATTATCTGAAGTCGCTTAACCGTTCTGGGGCCAGCGAAAACAAAACACCCTAAGAATGTCTGCAGGGTACCTGGGTACCCAAGAAATTGAAATGATCATAATATCTTCATGAAATTTCCATCGACATTAATTTTTTGGCTCATTCAATTCAGAAATTTTATCTATCGAGATAATATTCGGTTGAACCGGTTCGGTCACCGTTGGTGCCGGAAAATCTAGACAATGCACGGGGTTTTCGGTAGGTACTAGCAATATCGGTATCAATCATTCTAAAATTGCTTCAGTTTACAGTATCTAAACAGCCTGGGATCATAATACGTGAATTTCGGAACAGGCTTCCTTGGGGCCATGGCTGGTTCAGAAAATTCCAGAAGGTTCGTTTTCCTATTCTTTCTAAAAATTACAGCAGTTTCTAAAGGCAGCCTATTTATTGCACCCATAAACAAATGGAAACGCTTCATAGAAAATCAAAAAGCGCTCCATAAAGAATGAACATATGTTCCATGAAAATGTGCAATGTTACCTATAAATAATTGAAATCGTTACATACTTTTTAAAAAATGTATCGGTAAAACATAAAATTTTCTCATTAAAATTGAAATTTTGCACCAATAAATAATACTGAAATGCTCCATAATAAAAAAAACAAATGCTCCATAGAAAAATGCAAATTCTCCATAAAAATTAAAATTGTACCCATAGAAAACTGAATATTGCTCCATAGAAAAATAAAATTATACCATAAAAAATTGAAATTGCACCATAGAAAATAGATGAATTCTCCATAAGTATTATCAAACTGCACCATAGAAAATATGAATGGCTCCATGACAAATTGAAAATCCTCCATAGATAGCATATTCTCATAATTTAATTCGACAGGGCTGAATTGCTTTACATTGCACTGCTTTAGTGGTGCAAATGTTTAAAGTTATGGAGAATTTTAATTTTTTCATGGAGCAAATTGTATTTTTTGTGGTGCAGTTTGATAATACTTATGGAGCATTTGTCTATTTTCTATGGTGCAATCTCAATTTTTTATGGTGCAATTTCATTTTTCTATGATGCAATGTTCAATTTTCTATGGGTACAATTTTAATTTTTTATGGAGCACTAGCTGTCCCGGCAAACTTTGTCTTGCCAAGCTGCGGTGGTTTGACAACTGTTAAGGGCATTGCAGCAACGCACTCTAGATTGTTTTAATTTTGATCACGCTGAATTTGTTCCCGGTTAATCAAAAACCAGCATTTTCCCAATTTCCATACTTTTTTAAATGATTTTCGTAACTTTTTCTGCATATAAACACAGCCACTATGAATACGAATCAAACCCTGCATAAGTCATCCTGATCGGTTCACCCGTTCGTAAGTTTTGTTGCCTCAAAGGGACTTCAAACTCATTTTTATATATATAGATTTGCATTTTTCTATGGAGCATTTGTGTTTTAATATGGAGCATTTCAGTATTATTTATTGATGCAAAACTTCACTTTCAATGAGAAAATTTTATGTTTTATCGGTACATTTTTTATAAAGTATGGAACATTTTCAATTATTTATGGGTAACATTGCACAATTTCATGGAACATATGTTCACTTTTTATGAAGCGCTTTTTGATTTTCTATGGAGCATTTGCAATTTGTTATGGTTGCAATAACCTTTTGCCGTTTCTAAAAAGTTCAAGATATTTGAGGAAATTTGATGTTCCAAAATATTCTAGTGGATTTGTCATCTTTTACTGGAAGTTGGTTGTTCCAGAACATTCTTGAAGGTTATTTTTCTTTCTTCTTGGAATGTTCACAAACTCCCGGACAGTTTTTGTAAATTTAAAAAGTTTGTTGTTCCAGAACATTCCAGAAGGTTCTTTTTCTTATTATTGGAACGTCCAGTAATTTCTCGAAAGTTCTTGGAATTTTCCTAATTTCCATAAATATTTTAAAGTTTGATGTTCCAGAACATTTGAGAAATTAATTTCTGAAACGTTAAACAACACCTAAAAAGTTCGAGGAATCTACTGAGGGTGACGGATTCGATTCCCAGCCGGTCCAGAAACTTTTTGTAATGGAAATTTCCTTTACTACCTTGGGCATACAGTACATTCGTGCTTGTCACACAATATTCACATGCAAAATGGGTGGTCATCGGTCTGGGAAGCTCTCAGTTGAAAACTGTGGAAGTGCTCATAGAACACAAAGCTGAGTAGCAGGCTTTGCCCTGGTTGGAACTTTACGCCAAGAAGAAGAAGAAGATTTTCCATAATAATGCAGAAGGTCCTTCCTCTTCTCTCTGAAGCGTCCATAAATTTAAAGGAGATTCTCAAAAGTTTAAGAAGTTCAATACTCTCTTGAACATGCCAGAATGCTCTTCTTCTTTTTTTTTGAACTTTCAGTAACTAGAATTTTCTTCAATTTTTAAGAATATTTATGTTCCAGAACGTTCCAGGTTGTTCTTCTCATTATTATTTCCAGAAAGTCAAAACACATCTAGAAAGTTCTCGTAGTTTTCAGAAATTTGATACAACTTTGGTGAAATATTTCAAAACGTTACGGAGAGACAGACAGACAACGCTGAGATTTTATTTAGATATGAAATAGATTTTCGAGCTATTGTTTATCCGAATGTTATGTTAAAAAAATCCAAATACCTGTGTGGTAGTGGTTTATTTTCGAACTAACTGTGTTAAGAATTTGTGAGAACTATCATAACATATTTTGTTGTTGTTTTTTGCATTAGGTTTTGTGATTATTTTTTTTTTAAATATCTGAATGAGATACAGTTTTTTTGAAGTTTATTGAAACTCTCACACGCCAAATTTGGTTCCATTTGCTTGATTCGTTCTCTAGTTGGGCAGAAATTCATGTTTCATTTGTATACAAGCCCTCCCTTTCCAGAAGGTGGTGACGATCTTAAACACCTCTCTCGGCTCAAAAAAAAAACCGCGTACAGAATCGGTTTAGTGATTTCCTAATCTTTAAGGGTCAGAAAGACTGAAATTTATTGGCGCAACTTTGGTTGCAGAATGTTTATTTATTTGTCAACTTTAATAATTCTCAGACGCATTTGAAATATGAATTTGTTTTGAAATGATAAATTATATCTTTTGAAGCCTTTTCCTCCTTTAAGATTCAAATATTGCTTTTTTCACTGAAAATTTCCGTTGTCTCACTGAGTTGAATGACGTTTTCTTCCTGCGAAGGTTTCTTTACGCGATACAGCAAACCGCTAAATTTCACACTAACACAGCAAGAAAACCATTAACGTGTCTCCGACGTATTTTGGGCCGCAGAATCCGAATCCAGGCTCAGATTTGCTCCAGCGCCTCACGATTTTGAGCTATACCTCAATTTATAGGGCAAATTATGCGATTTTGAACTTTTTTGATTGCAAGCATACTTAATGGAAATATGTTTTTTTAAGCAATCGAAGGGTACATTGGTCGATAGAGTGGGTCAACGTTGTATGGAAAAACTTTAAATTTGATCGCATCAATCCGGAACAAAGCTTTTTCAATCTGTATTGGCGTCCAAAACAACTGTACAAAATTTGGAAGCAATTGGTTGCGTCCCCGTCCTCCGCATTGCGATTGAAATTTGTATGGAAGTTAGTATGGGAGTACGTACTTTTTTGCATTTTATTCATAAGTTGATTTTTTTTGTCTAATACTATGTATTTAATTACGTTAGAGTATAGCCTAGGCGCTGTCCATAAACCACGTAGACTTATTTTTGGCTATTTCAGAACCCCCCTCCCCCCTCGTAGACTTTCGTTCATACAAAATTTTCGTAATTTGTATGGAGCGTAGACTTTGGCCAGACCCCCCCGTCCCCCCTAAGAGTCTACATAGTTTATGGACAGGCCCCTAGGAAATGCTGAAACACTTTGCCGAAGACCGCAAAGTAGGCCAAAACTTGAGATTTTATTATTGATGTTATTCCTTTACATGTTAAATGAGGGGGTTAGAGGCAGAGGGGTGTAAGTGACCAAAAACTCAAAATTGAGATAAATATCGCACGTGATTCTACGAGATCAACTTTGCTTGTTGCCAAAGACCCATAATTTTAAAAAATGTTTGAGCATATTTAAACATTGATTGAAAATATGACGCTTAACCGTTGAGGAGATTTGTTTGGAGGCAGAGGGGTGTAAGTAATTTATTATATTTTCATGAAGTATTGCTCAACATTGTTTCAATCAATTTAAATTCTCAAGTTAATAATGGCAGTGATGGTATTGTACTATTTCGAGTCTTACTGAGAGGGGAAGTTACCTTTTCGTCATTTGCCCTTCTCATTATCCATTTCTCACTCACGCCAGTATTTGCAAAGTCTAGCTTTTGGAATAAGGTAAAACTTTCACTCGACTGGCTTAGCCGCAAACATCGATAGTAAATTAATTGACTGATATTTTTGCTGAACTTTTCACACAAAAAAGTGACAATATCACCTTCTTTTCGTTGCACATCGTGAGTACGAATGACGATAATGTACCAATTAAAATTACAACACTGCATTTTATTCACAATTGTTCATTCCCAAATTTAGGATTTTATGACGATCGTGAAGATCAGAATTACCAAAATTTTGTACAGTCTCACGAATTCAAGCGGTGCTTTGCTAACTAGCCGACGTTTCGGCTGTATTTGGCAGTCTTGTTCTATGGAAAATTAGGTCTATTTCTCCTAAAAGAAGGCTGCCAAACACGGATGAAACGAAGGGCAGTTAACAAATTACCGTTTGAAATCGTGAGACGTCTAAACTCCAAATTTCAGTATATACTCGTTGGAAACCACTGTCAGGGAGTATTACACTAAAAGTGCATCATTACGTCGTGTATAGTGTCATTGAGGCTCTGTTTTAGAATCCGTATGATAAATCATTAGATTTTAAATCGTATTGTTTGCGATTTCCATAATTTGGAAGGATAAAACATGTATTAGTAGCGCAAGCCTATCAATTTATACATTTAACCCTCGAGCAGTCGCGTCTTCGACTACCTGCAGCGAAGTCACGCTCACGTTGTATACCACAAGCGTGTATTTTTCATGGCGCGTGTACTCAGTACACGACACGACCGCTCCCGGGTTAATAATGAGTTTCTGTCTGTCTGTATTATCCTTATAGACTCGGAAATATCTGAAACGATTGGCGTGAACATTTGCATGCCAGTTTTTTTTTCGAGCCGGGGAAGATTTTAAACAACTTGACAAATTAACTAGCAACAGAGGCCCCAATACACATAACGGGGGACTTTTCTATGGAGCTGTGTATCGAAAAGCCGCACAGCCGGTTTACTATAATTTTTAACTTTTCAATATATCAGGTTTAAATGTATTTTTATTTACATTTAAAAATTAAAAAAAAAAACTTACATTTTTGAAAATATTATGATAATTAAATTGTAGGTCCTTACTGACGTAACAATGATCCGACAAAATGGTCACTAAGGTTTTATGTTACGCTAGACGCATCACGATAGCGCAGTGTTCGTTCAGAAAGCCTGGGTCATAATCCCAACATCCCACTAGGGTTAAATTTAGGGCTTTTTCTTAATTTCTCAATACTTCATCTGCTTTTTGAATTCAGAAAAGAAATGATTCTTCCACATCATCATGGTTGCTTGCATTATTCATTTAAAACGAAATTAGACGCTGTCCATAAACTACGTAGACTTGATTTTGGCAACCTTAGACCCTCCCCCTCCCCCCTTGTAGACTTTTGTTCATACAAAATTTTCGAAATTTGTAAGGACCGTAGACTTCCACCAGACTTCCCCGTCCCCCTCAAAGTCTACGTAGTTTATGAACAGGCCCTTAAACATTTTAGGGACAATTTTATTCATAGTACTACTTGAGTCTACATGTAGAGCAGTGGTCACCAAATAGCGGCCCGCGGGCCGCATGCGGCCCTCGACCAGGTTTTGTGCGGCCCGCAAGCTGATTTTGAAATGTATTAGGAAGTGGCCCACTCATAGATTCCAGATTGAAAATCTGAAATATCAATATATTTTAAAACTTTCATGAGAGTGAATATTAACTACTGATCATGGAGGTTTTTTCAAAAGAAATAAGATTTTTGAAAGTTTTACATACAGTAAAATACTAATTTTTCGAATTTTGTTCCAAAAACATTCGAAACTGTGTGTTTCGCTTGAATAATGTGTTTAGGATAAATTTTACAGATTCTCTTCCATGGATTTTGGAGTTGTGGCAGAACTTGTCAGTAGTAATTTGTTTAATTTCAAGAAAATAAAATTAAAATAATGACCATTTGGTTTTTATCGGCTAAAAAATTCCTCAGCCGGGGCCCGTGGCGTAGTTGGTCACACGTTCGCTTCATATGCGGATGGTCATGGGTTTGATTCCCAGCCCCGGCACTTGCATTTTTTCGTCAGTTGCTTTTCCCCCGAGAGCAACTGACACTGACCCTCTTCTTAGCCCCATGGCTCTAACGGACCCGGATACCTGGACATCGGCGAACTGCTACTCATAATGGACCCCCAATCGGACTGGAAAGAAACAACGGCCATCCATCATCATCCTTGTGCTCATCATTCTACTAGGTATAAAGTAGAAACAATGAAAGCAGCAGAAAGGTAACAGTTCGATAAAGTAGAATAGAATCTAGGCGCTGTACAAAATGTAAGTGCAGCTGTCAATTGAAATTGCTCACGTAGTGCCCCAGTGGACAATAGAGCTGTAAATTAGGTTAAGTCATTGTGAATAAAAAAAATTCCTTGTAATAGATATAACTTAAAATTTCAACACTTCTACCAGGAGACTATTCAAAACCATTTTACAATTTTCGCCTGGGCAAGATTGGGTAAGATTCTCTTCATTCGTAGCAATACTTTTGGAAATTCTTCTTAAAATATATATTCTATATAGGCTACAAATACTTGCACACATTGTTCAGAAAATCATGTTTGCAGGTTTTTTTTCATTGGCTCTCTAAGAAATTACACAAGATTAACATAAAAAATCATCAAGGATTTCCACAATATGTAGTATCTCCAGGCAGTTTATGTGAATTTCTTCCGAGAACCCTGAAATTCCTACAAACAATTCTGAAATTTCTCAAAATTCACGAAGTTTCAAAAAACCTCACAGCTCCAAAATTGTTTTAAATAAAGGATTCGATATACTTTTCAGGAAATCCCTAAGCTGCAGAAAAAACTCAGAAATGTTGTTTAGATCTTGTTCAATATTTCCAAAAAATCGACAAATGGATTTTGTGTTGAATCTTGAAAATAGTTGAAAATAAACTCTTGAACGACTTGCGGCCCGCATTCTCTATTCAAAATTCAATTTTGGCCCGCAAAGACAGTTAGGCTGAGGATCACTGATGTAGAGTATATGGCCTATTGAGAACTTGTTTGGTGCCAAAGGGGTGTAAGTCAACAGTTTGGTGGTAAAGGGGTGTAAGTGACACTAACCCAAAAAATCAAATTTTCCTATCTGCAAAAAAACAGCGTATATAATGTCTGTTTCCATCTCAGATGGTGGAGTTACTTGATAGTAGAGTGTTCGGAGCGAATCCAATTTTTTCGAATATTGTTGATTTTTTTATAAGATGTCAAAGTTTTTGTTCAATATCTCAAAATCGAGTTTTGGTCACTTACACCCCTCTGCTTCTGACCCCCTCAAATGTTAAGCACCACCGGGCAATCTGTACATTATAACTTTTTTCACAAGTGTTCGATCACTTTGCGGTCTTCGGCAAAGTTTTTCGGCATATCCTAGACTATACTTCAACGTCATTAGTTAGATTGTTTTAGACAAAAAAATCAATTTAGGAGCAAAATGCGAAAAACCAAGTTTTTCCAAACTAAATTCAATACAAATTTCAATCGCAGTGCAGAATACGGGGACGCAACCAATCGCTCCCAAATTTTGCACAGTTGTTTTGGACTCCAAAAGGAATCGAAAAAGCTTTGTTACAAAAAAAAACAATTTTGTTGACCCAGTCTATTGGTCAATCAATACCTAAATTGCGTTGTTTAGTGGATAAAATATTGCTATTTTCTGTAGCCTAATCGAAAGAGCTTATTTTTTCAGTATAACGTGATTTTATTGGATTCCAATACCTTTGTTTTGATGGTTCAATTTTTCGTGGATAGAATGACAGTTCAATCGATTAAGTTTAAATTTCCGTGGATAGAATGACAGTTCAATCGATAAAGTGACAGTTCGACCCAAATAAAAAAAAATCCCCCTAAAAACTTTAAATGCATTTTAAAAATAGTTCCCGGACTCCAAAAATTATGAAAATTTGGATTTCGACTAATTTTTGGGTGGAGAACCCGGTTATGAAATAATCCGGATACCCCTAAAGAACCCAATTAACGACTCATTCAAAATATTTCGTTTTACGAAATCGAATCTGATAGTTTTAAGCGATGTTTCAATAACATTTGATTGGATGAGTTTTTTAGAATCATTATAATACCTAAATAAAATAGTCCTGACATTATGGCAGTTTCCAGAACCTCCCGAAAAACTATTTGAATTTCAAATTGTTTCTAGGGCAGCATATAAAAGTGCTTGTCTTAAACGATAATAATAAACAACTGTAAGCTATCTAAATCACTATGATTATTAGTGGGATATACATACAGTCCTTTCTGTATCAACATGTGTCTCGTATATGTGTATCTCACCTGAAAAGAAAAAAAAAAGTTAGAGCATTAATAAATTTTCAAAATCAAGATTATAAACAATTATAAGATTTTCATTTATCTAGTCTAGTCTAGTCTACACATACACAGCCATTCATTGAAGGAATCCTGGAAAATGAGAGAATCGACTAATTCCATCATTTTTCTTGTCATTATTAATCCTTGCAGCACATCTAAGATGTATTACAAACATTAAAGCGGCCAGGCCTACTGTGCAGCGTTGTTATTGTTATTGAAATCAAAGAACGGGGACATCTCGTACCAACCGTTCCGTATACGAAGCATAAATATGAAACATTAACGGTGGGAGTGACGTTGCTAAGAATGTTAATGTCACCCCTTGGTCCTTGGGTTCCTGGGATGGGACATAGATATTTACCCCTTATGCCCTGGCCCTTATGCCTAGGCTTAAGCGCCTTTACTCGCTCTCTGAAACGAAAAGAAAATACTTATCCCTCCCACTATTACAGGAATACATATTTCAAAATTATCACTAATTATAACTACAGTACCAAATGATGTTACCCAAATACGTCCATCATGCGATTCCTAACACACAGCCAGATGGTTTTTCCACTTGAACTGTGATGAAACGCAGCATTCACATGATTATTGGAACACTGTAACATTGTGTCTTCCATAAGCAGCAGCATTACCTTTACTATTTCGGATGTACTCGCAAGAAATGTCCGCAAGAAATTTTCCGTGTTGATTTATTTGCATTATGCGCTTAACACTTCCGGCATTGAATCTTCACAATCTAAATGTGCACACCAACGTCCCCGCCAAGTTATCTTGGTTCAAATTCGCCACATTTTCAATCAAAACACCGGAAGAAAGCTCTACACAGTGCCTTCACTCTATCACATCACACAATTATAAAATTTTCATTAATGTTTCAAAACTAATTGCGCTTCAGGGATCTAAATGTTAATCTCATTTAATTCCTATTCATTCCTTTTTGCTGATGTAAATCACCCACACGCTCAAATCGATCCGTTCAAAAATGTGTAACGGTTACACATTTGTGCATTTTTTGATTTGATGATCGAAGTTAGTCTATGGTGGCATCCAATCAGATCCTGCCGGCCGTTTGAGTGACCATTCCAAGTGGCCGTTCTGTAGTTGTACATAGTCTAACAGCACAAAAATCAAGTCGGGAACGTCCGTCCGCCTCAAATCGTGGAACTTTCAAATCGGGTCAGTTGCCGGTGACGATTCCGTTCAAGTGTAAATTTCCAAATAAAAACCAGTTGCAGAAGTAAAACCGATGCAAGTTTTAGCTTACATTCAGCATTGAACCCAAGATAAACTGGATTTATTAATTTTAAATTAAATACCTACATTTACTACAACTAAGTTTTTCTTTATGATTTGTTGAATTCTGACACTCTCGTATTTTGAAGCGTTTGTCAACACAAGCCGGTTGCACAAAAATGTGTTACTGGTCATCAACTCATGGCGTGAATATGGCTTACACATAATTTTCACATATTGTGGCTGCTTTGCAAGCGATGCCGCAAAGTGTGTAAGGATTGTACATGCGGTGTGTAGAAATATTTAAGCGTGTGGAATTTTGGGTGCTTTTACTTCTTTAAGTTCTTGTGATAAGTCCTAACCAGGACAAAACCTGCCTCTCAGCTTAATGTTTCATCAGCAGATTTACAGAGCTTTTATCCGTTTCGAGACGGAGCGCAAAAAAGTGAAATCTCCATACAAATGGCTCAACTATGGCTCTCCAGAACTCTTAGATTTTCCATTAAAACAACAATTGTTGTTCCTCAATTGAAAGAACTACTCATTATTTTTCGATTCCTAACTTCGGCTTCCTAGATAAATAAAAAATTAAAAAAATGCGATAGATAAAACTTTTTCTTGTTTACGATGTATGTCCACTTTTTCTTTATATTATTGTGGTAAATCTCACTAGCAATGTAAATGAAAGTTTGTTTGCACACATACAAGTATAAGTAATGGCTCAACTATTAAAATAATTAATATCACATGAAACAAAGAATAAACAGATGAAAAAATGTGCAAAACTGTTATCGCTCAACAGCACAATTGAACTGATTCGTCACGAAAGGGTTATTGCCAATCGATATTTTAATTGTGTTATTTGACAAGCACGAAGATATTCTATGTTTCAAAGAGACCGCTACATGCACGATTACCGCTTTATGGGTTGACCCCCCAAAGATAATTTGTTCATAAAGGTACTGAGCCAAAGGAGCCAATAAAAATATAATTTAACGAAACATCATGTAAATAAAATCAAATTACTAGTCCATATCTGACAAAAGGTAATTTGTTCAATCACTTTTTCGATGATTTTTGATATTCTGCTAGAGAATACGTATGTTGCCAAATTGGTAAAGTTTACATACACTTTTTCCAGTCGTATTTGGTCGTATTGCGAATATGATAAGATGCAAAATTGGTCGGCGTTAAGTCAGAGAGGACCATGTGTCTTTTACTTAATTTCTAGAAAAACGACTTTTAAGTTTGCAACTCTATAAGTTTTGAGTTTTTCAACAAGTGATCTTGATTTTTTACCATAAATCTTAATAACTATTCATCACAGCATCGCTCTGTATTGATCGCAAAAAAACGTAAAATAAAGCTTGAAACCGAGAAATTGCTAAGTAATTGATTGCACTTAGTCCACTCTGACTGAACGATTTTTGGAAAATCTTCAACCAACTACAGTTCACACTCAAGTTTTTACATATTTGATGAAAAAATAATGCACAAGTAGGACAACAGTTAATAGGAGTAGTGTATAATGTGAGCCGGTAGTTTTAAATTTGATATTTCTGTAATTACACTGTTGATTACCATTTTCAATTTTTGTGTTCAGTCAGAGTGGACCAAGTACAACAGTTCAATATCACATGAAGGGTAGTCAATTGATGAGCTATTAAAGAATTCTTAACTTAAACATTTAACAGCTAACAACTTTTGAATGTATTTTCATAGTTCGGCACGTTTTTGAAATATTGTAGTTACACAGTTCATAATAATTTATTCAGAGGACTGGCATTTTTCAAAAAATCGTTCAGACAGAGTGAACCAAGTACACAATTCTTGAATAACTGGTAAAATCAATATTTTTTTTTTTTTTTTTTATCTAGTTCGTTTATTTATGGCTCAATCGCGTTCAACGCTTTACGGAGCCGAGATTCATTTTTTTGTATTCAATTACATACAACGATATTGCTTTCTTATATCAAGGTTAGTACTGGGAGGAGGCCAGGGTACTCGTGGCTGCTCGAGGTTAGCGGGTCACATAATTTTTAAGGAAAGGCATGGTCAGGATAAGGTTTCAGGGTTTGCTGTAGCACATCCGGGAGGTATCTTGGCTTTTGGCGTCGCCTCTGGTGTTGGCATGGGCTTGTCACGGATTCTCATCTGCCGGATGGCCAGGAACAAAACACAAAAGGACAAAACACAGAGAAAAAAAACTGAAGCGAAAAAATACAGGGAGATTAAACCTTTATACAACACATGCGAAGAAACTCATAAATGGACCGCATATAGATTAGATCGCGGGTTCCCAACACATCCCTTACTGGAACAAAGGGTTGTCTACCTCGGGCCTCAAGGGTATCCAATAGTAGCGCTCTGGAGGCGTCATTATCCGGGCATTGCCAAACTACGTGGTCGATGTCATCATAACCGGAACCGCACTTAGGGCAAAGATTGTCGAGCGCAAGATTTATTCTATGCAAATGCGCGCCTAGCGAGTAATGGTTAGACATAAGTCTTGACATCACACGTATGAAGTCTCGACCTACATCCAAACCGTAATGCCACGCTCGCAAAGAAACATTAGGAATAATAGAATGTAACCACCGTCCCAGTTGGCCATCTCGCCAATCATGTTGCCAACTTTGAAGAGAACTCTGACGAACTAAATGGAAAAATTCATCGTGTGAAATTCTTCTATCATAGATCTCACCTTCCTGTGCGCCCACCTTTGCGAGAGTGTCCGCCTTCTCATTGCCATAAATTGAGCAATGTGAGGGGACCCATACAAAGGTAATCTTGTATGATCTTTCGACCAGTGCATACATCTGCTCTCTTATTTTTGTAAGAAAGTAAGATGCATGCTTTACAGGTTTCATCGACCGAAGTGCCTCAATCGAACTAAGGCTATCCGAGAAGATGAAGAAATGGTCTGCGGGCATGTTAGAAATCATCCCCAAAGCGAAGTCGATTGCTGCCAGTTCAGCAACATAAACAGAACAAGGTTCTTGAAGTTTCCGGAAGGCGGTGGAATTTTCGTTGAAGACACCGAAGCCAGTGGATCCATTAATTCGAGACCCATCAGTGAAGAATCTCTTACAGGAATTGACATGTTGGTACTTTTCGTTAAAAATGCGAGGAATAGATATACACCGAAGTTGATCTGGTATTCCATGAATAGCTTGTTTCATGGACAGATCGTATTTAACAGAGGAACTGTCATTGGTGAAGTGTGCACGAGGAGGATTATAACCTGGGAGGCTTATGTCAGATGACATGTAGAACAGATAGATTCTCATGAATTTCGACTGAGTGTTCAGTCTGAGCATGTCTTCGAAGTTTTCAATTACAAGTGTGTTGCTCACTCCACATTTAATAAGTAACCTTAGCGAGAGTTCCCAGAAGCGGTTCTGAAGAGGTTTCACCCCTGCCAGGACCTCTAGGCTCGCATTATGCGTTGAGTGCATGCAGCCGAGGGCAATGCGCAGACAACGGTATTGAATTCGTTCCAATTTTATTAGGTGGCAGTTTGCTGCTGAGTGGAAACAGAAAGAGCCATACTCGAGAACAGAGAGAATAGTCGTTTTGTAAAGTTTTATGAGGTCTTCCGGGTGAGCACCCCACCATGTTCCGGTAATTGTTCGTAAAAAATTGATCCTTTGCTGACATTTTTGCACCAAATACTTAATTTGGGTACCCCAAGTGCCTTTTGAATCAAACCAGACCCCAAGGTATTTCGAAGTCAAAGATTGGTCGATTTCTATTCCCAAAAGATTGAGTTTCAGTTGGGCTGGGTTCCGCTTTCTGGAAAACACAACCAATTGAGTTTTTTGCGGAGCAAACTCGATCCCCAAACCTCTTGCCCAAATGGACAGATTGTTTAAGGAACTTTGCAATGGTCTTTGCAACATTTCTGCATGTGGGCCTTTTAGAGAAACCACAGCATCATCTGCAAGTTGTCTTAGCGTGCATTGTCCTTCCAGACAGCTATCAATGTCTTTAACATAAAAATTATAAAGCAAGGGACTTAAACATGAGCCTTGGGGTAGGCCCATGTAGCTAATTCTGGAAGTTGTCAGTTGCCCGAGATTGAAGCTCATATGTTTTTCTGACAACAAGTTATACAAGAAATTATTTAAAATTCCTGGAAGTCCACTATTGTGCAGTTTTTCTGACAATATTCCTATGGAAACTGAATCAAAGGCACCCTTAATATCCAAGAAAACTGAAGCCAGTTGCTCCTTTTCCGCATAGGCCAGTTGAATATCTGTTGAAAGCAACGCTAGACAATCGTTTGTTCCTTTGCCCTTGCGAAACCCGAACTGTGTATTTGAAAGCAATTTATTCGATTCAACCCAATGGTCGAGTCGCGATAGGATCATTTTTTCTAACAATTTCCTTAAACATGATAACATAGCAATTGGGCGGTATGAATTATGATCAGACGCTGGTTTACCAGGCTTTTGAATAGCTATTACTTTGACCTGTCTCCATTCTGGCGGAACAATGTTGTTCTCCATGAATGAGTTGAACAGGTCTAGTAATCGTCTTTTTGCGATATCTGGGAGATTCTTAAGAAGATTGAACTTGATCATATCGCGTCCCGGAGCGGAATTATTTGATGAAAGAAGAGCCATAGAAAATTCCAGCATAGTGAAGGGTCTGTCCAGAGAACCGTCTCTTGAAGATGTTTCCCAAGAAATCGGTTGTGCTGGGACTGAGTCTGGGCAGACCTTTTTCGCGAAGCTGAATATCCAACGGTTGGAGTATTCATCACTCTCATTAGAAGAAGAGCGGTTTCGCATGTTGCGAGCCACTCTCCAAAGCGTTGTCATTGAAGTTTCTCTTGAGAGACCCTCAATGAAGTGTCGCCAATAACTACGCTTTTTCGCTTTCAGCAGGTTCTTCAGCTGTCTTTCGAGCTTAGCATACTCTTGAAAAAGATCTGAAGTACCATGCCTACGAAAAGCTTTGAAAGCATCAGATTTTTTAAGATACAACTGGGTGCAATCATCATCCCAGCCTAGTATGGCTGGTCTTCTTTTGAAAGTTGCACTTGGAACTCGTCGCTTTTGTGATTCTAATGCACTCTTGTATATCAGTTCAGACAGGAATCGATACTCATCCAAAGGTGGGAGGGGGTTGAATGATTCGATGCCAAAAGATACCGCTTCTGCATATTTTTGCCAATCGATATTCCTTGTGAGGTCAAAAGGAACCTGAACTGGTTGGACTGACCTTTCACTATTATGCTTTATGGTGGTTATAATGGGCAAGTGATCACTACCATGAGGATCCTCGATTACCTTCCACAAGCAATCGAATGATAGTGAACTTGATCCCAGTGATAGGTCGAGACGACTTTCTTTGCCGTCAGATGCGATACGTGTCACTTCACCTGTATTTAAAATGTTCAAATTGAAATCGTCGCACAAATCATAGAAAATGGCCGCTCTATTATCGTCATATGGTTCGCCCCACCCTGTACCATGTGCGTTCATATCACCCAGAATTAAAACTGGATGTGATAGTGCAGAAACCGCATTCCAAAGATGACGGCGGTTAATTGAAATTCTTGGAGGAATGTAAACGGAAGCTACGCAAAGATCTTTACCCTTTACGTTTATTTGGCAAGCGACGATTTCTACGCCAGGATGAGTTGGGATTGGAATTTTATAAAATGAGTAACTTTTTTTGATCCCCAAAAGTACTCCTCCGTAATGGTCATCTCGGTCCTGGCGAATAATGTTGAAATCGTGGAAGTTGAGTTCGTCTTCAGAAGAAAGCCATGTTTCACAAAGTGCAAATATATCACAATCAGAGTTGTGAACCAAAAATTTAAACAGGTCTAATTTAGGTTTTAAACTATGACAGTTCCACTGTAGTACAGTGATCATATCTTGAACCTCGGTTGATGAATTATCCATCAAAAGATATGATCGAAGCAAGGAGGGGCCATGATTGTGTCAAATTCCGAAGATACTCTTCTACTGCTTGGAGAAAAATGTCTAGTATGCCTCTGAAGGAGTCGGAAAGTCCGAGGGCATCATATAAGCGATCCACAAGTGCCCTAAAAGTGAACAGTCCTCGTTTGGGCTTGATAGGTTTTGCTGAAATTCGAGGAGCTTTTGTGGCTTTTTTCTTACCACCTTGTCGAGAATTTCTTTTTGAAGTATACTTAACATTTGGAGGCGGAGGTTCTAGGTCCTTGCTACAGCAAGGAACTGCACCATCAGAGACCTGCTTCTTCGGAGTTTTTAAATTCCCTCCGCCTCTTTTGGTAGTTGTCAAACTGTTGAGGGAAGACTTTAAGAAAACCTTTCGGCGCAATCCCGGGGAAGATGGTGACTTCCTTTTTCCGGATGCGTGTACCTCCGAAAAGGATCCACCCTCATCAGTTTCGCCATCGTCCTGATCATCGGAAGACAACTCCTGATAGGGATTTTCAACAGGGACAGCTGACTCAGACATTATAGCGGGCGGATTCGATGATTTCACCATTTCCGCGTATGTCTTCTTGGAGCGCTTAATTATGGAGCGACTCTCATTTTGAATACGCTTTTTATAGGCCGGGCATTTTTGCAACTCGTGTAGTTCTTTACCACAGTAGCTACATTTTTCAGCTTCCTGTGTGCAAGACTCGTCGAGATGAGCTTGGTTGCATTTGCCACAACGGGGCTTGTTGTCGCAAAAGCTAGCACTGTGACCAAACTGCTTGCAATTGGTACAGTTAAAAACCTTCGGCCTAAAAAGACGTACTGTGTAAAAAGCATTATCAATTACAACAAATTCCGGGAGGACGGAGCCTGGGAATGTCACTCGAAAAGACCCTGACGGTGAGTAAACTTTCTTGTCACCTTCCATGGATGCCTTTTGAAGAGGTTTGCAATCAAGAATACTCACATCAGCGATCGACCTATTATTGAACCGGCCTACGCCGGTCTTGATGTCATCGCAGGTCAGCGTTTCGTCGAGGATCTTCCCCTCCACCTCCACTTCTCGTGCATTTATGTATAGGGCATATTCACATGAGAACAACTCGTGCTGGACAATTTCATTTGCTGCTTTGTAACTAGGTGCGGTTGCACGCAGCTTGGACTGTTTCACTTGGTGAATAACAGTCCCGGGATACTTACGCGTCAGCTCTCGAGAGATTGAGAGCACATTCAAAGGTTTGCATTTGCGCCGGAAATAGACAACCCAAGGCCCAGGCGAAGATGGCTGGTAAAACCGCGTCCGAGCAATAATATCTTTAGGAGGCGATCCGCCTCCATTCGGATCATCCATGCGGGAGTACTCAACCGTAGGATTTCAATATAAGCGGAAAAAGCGGAAAAAATCAATAATAAACCAATTCAATTCAATATTCAATGCTATATTTAGTTTTGGTGTGAATTAAAGAAAAAAAGGATAAACTTATATTTATTGCGAAACGATATTTTTGACACACCCTATCGACAAACCGCAATGGGAGAGAGACAGAAGTGGAGCCAGCAAAAAACGACCTTGGAAAAAACACTAGTTCAAAGCATCAACAACAATTGAATGCGGAGTAGGTATACCTATAGGTATATGATAAACGTTTTCTACTTATCCGTTTGCTGCAGCAGCTGACCGTCCGCAACCGTAGGTAGGGAATAAACGCCTGCTGTGTTGATGCTGCTGCCGGAGTAATAAAGTCTACAATGCCGAAGTGACTTTATTCGCTGTTTGTGGCACGATACCTGGCAGATCTAGTCTACCCGGTTCGCTTCCTTCGATGGCGCTTTCACCTGAGCACAAAACTTTGCACTGAACCGAAAATAAACGCGATCAAAAACCCACGCGGGCGGTGGGGAAAAAGATCAAACTAATCCGCAAAGGTGCCGTGTGAAGAGATCGGGATCCTGTCAACCGACTCGTTCGAGCGCACAACAAGGAATGGTAAAATCAATTTCAATTTCTTCATGAAACGGGTATTAATACATTTCAATGTGATGCCCAACAGCTACCTAACAAACATATTTTGATTTGGAAAGGATTACGAAGAATAATGTAATTTCAACGTTTTTTTCTTAGAGACACATGGTCCGCTCTGTCTGCACGCGAAATGCCACAATATGCTTCAACACGATGATCTGTAAAATACGATATTGACCATAATAAAATGGAATTTCACATGCTTTCTTGATCAATAATCATCAGAAAATGCGTTAGGGAGTCATACAATTTGGAAACGTATCACATTTTGATGATAAACTATTTCATTTATTGGATATTAACCAATACACATTTTTTTCAACTCTCTTGACATCAAGCATATGGTCCACTCTGACTGCACGCTATTATCGATTTTTGCAGTTCAATCAAAAGAAAATTGTGCTGTAACTCTCTTTAATTGTAACATTAAGAAAATTGGGTGAATGTTCTAAGTAGCTTAAGTAATTCTTTATCAAACGCCCTAAAAATCTAATTTTCGTCAATTTTGTTACTTAGTCCCCTCTGACGTGCCTCTAGAGCCGACCTACTGATACCCCTCTGACTTAACGCCGACCAATTAAAAGATCAAATTTTGTGGGGGAAGGCCTCAGGAATTGATTGATTGATTACATTTAACAGCGATATGATGTTTTTCTTTCTTTCAATCAGTTGTGCTATAAAGCTGATCAAAGTAGAAGCTGTTCAACTATAATATTTCAACCTTTCATTATTTGCAGTCCTGTTAACAACTTCAGCAACACTCAGGAGTGTGGGAAACCATAGGTCGAACCATCTACAAAACCAACCCGATTTAGTTGTCCTTAACAATGATCTTGACTGGAAGCTGGTCAAGGTATGTATGAAAACATAAAACGAATCGAGCTCAAGTAATGATAAAATATCCCTTTCCAGGAAGTGTTTCACCATGAACAGAAAAATATCATTTTCTCGCCGTTCTCGATAAAGTTGTTGCTTTCTCTGCTGTACGAAGCATCAAAAGAACACAGCAAAACCAGACAGGAGCTGTCGCTTGTCCTTGCGGGCTCAGATCTGGAAAAGAACCGTCTCTTATATCAGGAATTCTTGGAAAGCTCTACGGTTAGATGCCATTTTTTCCCAGCTTCAGAGCTTCGCTCACAGCTAACGGATTTTTCTCGTGTTTCTTGTTTGTCAGAAAGAAAACAGTAACTACCAATTCAACGTCGGAACGCGGATATTTGTGGACCACACGGCAGCCAATGTCTCGGCTGACTATTCCGATTTGGTGCAGTCATGCTACAAAACCAGCATAGAGTCGGTGATGTTCAACAGTTCCGCTGAGACAGCTAGTAAAATCAACGAATGGTGCTCCAAAGCCACTAATGGACACTTGAAAGATCTGGTGAATGAAGGTTTTGACGAAACTTTGGGTTTACAGACATGAATAATTATAGATATTTTTTATTTGTAGAACTCATTGAGGACTCGGTGATGGTGATCGTCAACGCTTTGTTTTTAAAAGCTTCGTGGAGGAATTCGTTTAAAGAAGAGCTCAACAAAATGCGTACCTTCCACGTGTCGGAAAACGCCACTATTCAAACAGAGTTCATGGAGCAGACCGACATCTACGAATACCTAGACGATCAGAACATGCAGCTGGAAATGCTGCGGTTGCCGTACAAAGGCCGTCACTTTTCAATGACCATCGTCCTGCCCTATGCGAATCGGTCGTTGGATAAACTGGTTGAATCGTTAACCGATCAAAATCTGCGAAAGCTCGAATCAAACCTGCAACGGGAGGAAATTGTAGTGATAATTCCCAAATATAAGTTCGACTACAGTACGATGCTTAATGATGTTCTGATAAGGGTAAGGCATGACACAAACAAAACATTGCATTGGAAATTCCCACTGATAAGTGTTGTGCGTCTTTTTTCCAGCTGGGAATCACCGAAATCTTCACCAGTGATGCTGCACTTCCAAAGCTTTCCGGAGGAATAAACTCCACGTTAGCAGTATCAACAATGCTTCAGAAGGCCGGCATAGAAGTGAACGAGAAAGGAACACTGGCCTTCGCAGCAACAGGTATACGTGCAACTAGCACAAACACTGATAACCTTCTAAACTTAACGACAAATTGATTACTAGCATGCGCAAATGATGGTTCTAGTAAATCAACGCTTTCTGTTTCTATTTTTTTTTTTGTTAGAAATCCAACTGGTAAACAAATTTGGAATAGATGAAATGCCCATTCAGTTCGAGGCCAACCGACCGTTCATGTTCTACATCAAAGATCAGGATTCCGATGCCGTACTCTTTGTGGGAAAAGTGGAAAATCCAGTGTCAATGGAAAAAACGTCATCGTCCGCGTAGCCGAAGGTGTATGGACGGAAAACGAACACTCTGTGTTACCAAACAACGAAGCAACTACAGAATGACATATTTTAATTGTAGCTTTAATTTTGTTTCTAGCCTCGATTTGTATACACAAGGAATGCGGAAAATGATAATAAAATACTCAGATTGTAGTTTCCCAACCATACATCAACAAGGAGAATACCCTAATTCCCAGGTTTTGTTATTGCTATTCAGCTTTTGCTTATCGGTAGGATTGAGGATTTGAGCACAAATGGTTTCTTGCTAGAAGTAGGTGCTTCCTTTTGAAGTACCAACTTTTTTGCCTACGCAGCAGCGTATCCCGGGTAGACGTGAATGCCATAAACATATCTCAAAACGATCAAATTTTGATGTCATATTTTAATATGATATTGATGTGATATTCAAAAAGTTACCAAATATCTGCTAAATATCTCATCGTGATATGATGTGAAATCCGCTGTATAAATTTCGAAATCTCCCAACATTGCCCATTAAAACTTTTTTTAAGTTTAGGGTATATTTTCATTATGCGTCGTTCCTAAATTACGCAACGCTTCAGGAAAATAGGGAATACAGCCTAGCGTTACGATCCATACAAAAAGTTGGAGTTTTCATACAAAAACACATTATGGATGCCCCAGATTCTAATGAAACAACCACCAAGTTCAAAAATATGGAATTTATCGTTACGTAATAAATAGATGCAACATGCAAGTCCACCACGAATTTTAGTAGCCTTCATTTTCAGTAAACTCTTTACTATACTAAAAAAGGACCAAAATTATATACTGAATGTTACGATAGATATTTACTTAATGGTCATAATTCTGAGCTAGCAGTAAACTCCACTACTACCAGTTGTTTAATTGCACTGTGAGCAACCTGCAGAGACTTTCCATTTGAGTCCGAAAATTATCTGAACCTCAATGTCGAGCTGGCATTTGTGGCACGAATCCAATACAGGTCGGACTCGATTATCCGGAGTCAGGTTCTGAAGCTTCGCAAACATGTATCTGGCGAACGGAATGTTCTATGAAGCTGAAATTTGGACACTTTGTCTACCCAACCTTGATAAGTAATCAGTCAAAATTTCAGCTTTGTACATCATTTCGTTTCCCAGATATATGTTTGTGGGAAGCTTCAGAACCCGACTCCGGATAATCAAGTCCGACCTCTAAATGAATCACCGGACGATTTGGAATCTTTATCGGCACGCTAAGCACAATACGACTATTTCAAAAAACGGACCATTTGATTCTAGATTCAGCAATACATACCGCTGCAGACGACCAGCTTTTTGAGTTTTAATCAATAAATTGCGTAGTGATTCTGTCTCGGGTTTGCGAACAGGCGGCGGTCGTGACGGTTACAATGTTTCTAAAGCTTTTCTAGGCAACAGTTCACAATAGGGCACGTCTGGTGAAGTACTAGATTTGTAGTAATGAGCTGAATTGTTGATGGTGAGAAGTTAAATTCTCCGTTTCTGCAACAAAATTATTCTAAAAGGGTGGGTATTATGATTCCTTACCTAATTTAATGCTGTTTGAGCAAAACTTTGGGTAACTGTATTGTTTAAATTGCTAGAAATGGAGAGAACAACAACACTGTTGCCCGAAGTTTTACTCAAGCAGCATCAAATTAGGCAATGAATCATAATACCCACTGTTTTGCTCCATTTCATTGCAGAAATGGAGAATTCACCATACAAAAAGTAAGCTTATTACTGCCATCTAGTACTTCACTGATTGCGTCATTTGGATGGAAATTCGTCCTATTTTAGGCGCAAAATAAACCAATCATGTTTCTACACATGTCGTTTTTAAAGTTGTGATAACTTGCTTTGCTAACAATTTGTGGCATAGGTAGGCGTGAAATCAGGAAAATGCTTTCATTTTAAGAAAATATGAAATTCCCATGAGATTTAATTTATTTCTTTCCCATGCTATCGCTTCAGTTTGCAAATTTTGGGTGGAAACTGTATCAATACTCTGCAACAGAACATATATCATTGAAAAATCTGAAAAATACTGCTTAAGATCAAAATTAGCTCTTCACATTTTCATCTGCAGCCTCCAAAAATCGAAAGATCAGAATATTACTGCTCAAGATCAAAATCAGTTCTTGCACACATTCATCTAAAACATCTGAAAATTGTAAGATCTGAAAACTACTATTCAAGATCAAAATTAGTTCTTTCACACACTCATCTGCAACATGGCGCGACCAAACCAACACAACTACCATGAGCCGAAAACACCTTGGAAAACGTAGAACTTGATGCTCTTGTTACCTCCTATTTTCAGATATAAGTAGTAAGTAGAGCAGTGGTAATGTCACTGCTCATCAATCACAAGGTTATAAGTTCGATTGTGGTCGCGGCCATATTTATTTATTTACTCTTATCCATCTGTCAGAACATTTTTTGATATTGGTTTGATGTGCTACAGTCCGGATCTCCCTAAATAATAGTTTGATCTTTTTTTTTTTGCTTATTCGTTTATTTGGAAGGCTCGGGCGCCACGGGGCATAACAGAGCCAAAATCATTTGTACATTTTTACATTATCCAAAATATTGAACACTAAAGTGCTTAACCGTACAAAAATAGTTACAATTAATCAATGATAAAATTCTATTTGATCCACAGTGAGCTTACAGGCAGCTGCTATCCGGACTGTATCCTCATCGATAAGCTGTTGACGCTCATTTCCATCGTTAATCCATTCGTATGTAGGGATACGCACTCTCCTCTTCACACAAGTTATGTCGGGAACCGAGGCGCGACTGTAATCACTTTCGCTTGCAGAAGTGTTGGTCGCGTTCGTAATTTCAGGCATCGGTTTGCTGACGGCTGAAACAACAGACCGGTGTTGCTTCACCTCATTCCTCTTCGCCTTCTTTCTCGATTTTTTATTGTATTGTATATTCCACTGCTCGGACGCCTCTCCAGTAGCAGCAATCTCTTCTTTCTCGCTTTCGAGTACTAACGATGAGTTCTTTTTGTTCCCATCTCTCTTTCGTTGCTCTTGCAGCGTTGGACAATATCTTTTAAGATGGCTGTCCGACTTGGACGAGAAGCATTTTGGTTTCCGTCCATCGTAGACAATCCTTCCTTTACGGTTGTGGAAATAAAGCACCTCTGGGATCTCCTGGTCGATGTCTATGTAGACTCCGCGTACTCCAGTGTACATTTCAAGTTGGAACTCAGATGGGAACCTTTCACGCACAATGCGTTTTATTTTCCCGTACTTCGAAAATACAGAAGCTAATTTCTGATCGGACACCTCCGGTGGCAAGTCGAAAATACGCACATAGCGAGTATTTCCACTCGCAACGGACATTCGCACCATCACTGGTTTTCCATCCGTGTAACGAAACGGAATCAGCTCAGGATTGTTTTCAAACGAAAATATCATGGCTTCGTTGTTTCGGAATCGTATAAAAACCGATTTTTCATCCGGGATTTTATACGCGGTCTCCATCATTGTTCGATCACCGGCAAGCGTTTTGATAAAACGAGCCATGTCAGCAAGTGTTGGCTGAGCAGCATTCTCCGGGAAGACAAAAGCCAGTGTGCTTCTAACCGTCGCTTCACCGCACATTTCGATCGTAGATGAACGTACACGATTATATGAAGCGACGAGAAACCACTTACGAGCGAACGCGTCTACTCCGATCGAGATGTGATCGTGCACTCAAGTTTGATCTTATAATATCTAAATGAGATATTACTTTGTTCTTACTCATACTTATTTTTGATCTCATTTTTGATCTTTTATCTCTTATGTCAAACAAACCAATAGCTAACTATGATCTTGAGTATTTCACTGAGTAATATCTAATGGTGATTGCACATGGTACATTTGGGGCGGGGGTGAATCTCTTTTGATCAGAGTTTCTTATGCAGCCCGTAGTAGGCATGATTTGCACTGAAGATGCGCCTTCGTACCATTTCACGGCTACAGTCAACTGTTTGCAAGTAACCGAGGTAGACGAATTCTTCTACCCATTGGTACTAGAATGGATCAACAAGGTCGGTTTTCTGGAACAAAGCTGTTTCGATTCCTTTTAGCGTCCAAAACAACTGTGTAAAATTTTAGAGCGATTGGTTGCGTCCCCGTCTAAATCCCATACAAAATCAAAACAATGCAGTGCTCTATTGGCTCCCATATTAAGTGCAGAGCCGTAGCGTGCGTAGCCTGCCGTCAAGGGCACCAACCCTATTGGGGTTCCGAAAAGGTCTAAGGCTAGAAGGAAACAGGAGGCTGCTATTTTGGTCTTGATCATGTCTTTTTAAATCCTTCCGTATTTTCATATATTCAGATTCCCCTAGATTATTTTAAATCCTTAAGGATACTGAAATAATATCCTTAATAATATGTGATAGTTTTGTCACTTATATGAAAAATTTAACAGCACCAATGATATAGGGTGACAATGGCTAATATCAGCGGGTTTGTTCTCTTCGTCATGAAACTTGGTCGTATAATGGGAAGGATTTGAGGCCAACTTTGAGTTCAACAGCTTTCAAAAAACCCTCTATGACAAAGAGAACAAAACTGCCGAAAATACACTATTTCCCCTACTATCAAAATCTCTCACAAGAACAAAAGCTGTTGTGTTTCTCGGGACTCAAGGGTATCCAAAAGAAAAGCTCTGGAGCCGTCATTTTCCGGGCACTGCCAAACTACATGGCCGATGTCTTTATAACCGGAACCGTACTTAGTACAAACTGGCGAACAAAATTAAAAAAAAAAAACATTGTGTGAAAGAATTCTATCATATATCTCACCTTCCTGTGCGCTCTGCTTTGTGAGAGAGTCTGCCTTCTCATTGCCATAAATTGAGCGATGTGAGGAGATTCATACATAGGTAATCTTGTATGATCTTTCGACCGGTGCACCCATCTGCTCCTTTATTTTTGTAAGGAAGTAAGATGAATGCCAGCTTACAGGTCTCATCGACCGGAGTGCCTCAACTGAACTAATACTATCCGAGAAAATGAATAAATTGTCTGCGGGCATGTTAAAAATCATCCCCAAAGCGAAGTTGATTGCTTCCAGCTCAGCAATATAAACCGATGATGGTTCCTGAAGTTTACAGACACTGAATACGACCTTACAGTTAAGGTCTAATTTGTCTGGGTGAAATTCGCAAAAGATAAGAAGCAAAATCTTCACATAAAGGTCATGCATCTCATGTATAGTGCTCTATTGCTGATATATGAATTTTGGCAGACTATAGTGGGCTGGTCACATAAAACGAACGTCGTAAACAATTTGTTATTCGTTATAAGAACTTCCACATTTGTTTCATTCATAGGGTTTAAACATTTATGATTAGAAAAGTGTCCTTTTTAGTGCAAGTTCTGTTTTACTATTTTTTGCGGAACACTAGTTTATATGAGAAAAATGGTACAATACTAAAATCAAATTTATTTTAATTTTCCCCGATGAAAGATTTTCTAACCTCCAGAATCTTTTTCTATACGGTTAAGGCTAACTCATAACGAAAAAATATTTTAGGTTCATGAAAGTGCGATAATAATCATGTTTCAGCACACCGTGGTTCGCTTCAACTCCTACGGCAGCGCTCGAAGTTCTCTTTGACGTTGCCCCACTACACGTTCATCTCAAACAAGAAGCACTTGTGGTATCCGAGCAATTCGGCCGCTCAGCCATCAGCCGATTTTATTTTTTACTAGCGCACAGCGCAGGACGACCGTCCGTCACAAAAATACTCACAAAACTGAAAATTCAACTCCAAGTGTCATGCACGCTAAGATGGTTGAAGTGTCATGCACGCTAAGATGGTTGCAGACAACATGCACGCTTAAATAATAAGAGTACATTTTCGTGTAAATTTCAAATTATTTTAACTTTCCCCGCTACAGATACTACATCCGCCTCCTTCTGTACTCTATTTGAATTCCTTTTTCTCGTGGCAAAAAAAATCATCATCATCATCATCATCATCATCATCATCATCATCATCATCATCATCATCATCATCATCATCATCATCATCATCATCATCATCATCATCATCATCATCATCATCATCATCATCATCATCATCATCATCATCATCATCATCATCATCATCATCATCATCATCATCATCATCATCATCATCATCATCATCATCATCATCATCATCATCATCATCATCATCATCATCATCATCATCATCATCATCATCATCATCATCATCATCATCATCATCATCATCATCATCATCATCATCATCATCATCATCATCATCATCATCATCATCATCATCATCATCATCATCATCATCATCATCATCATCATCATCATCATCATCATCATCATCATCATCATCATCATCATCATCATCATCATCATCATCATCATCATCATCATCATCATCATCATCATCATCATCATCATCATCATCATCATCATCATCATCATCATCATCATCATCATCATCATCATCATCATCATCATCATCATCATCATCATCATCATCATCATCATCATCATCATCATCATCATCATCATCATCATCATCATCATCATCATCATCATCATCATCATCATCATCATCATCATCATCATCATCATCATCATCATCATCATCATCATCATCATCATCATCATCATCATCATCATCATCATCATCATCATCATCATCATCATCATCATCATCATCATCATCATCATCATCATCATCATCATCATCATCATCATCATCATCATCATCATCATCATCATCATCATCATCATCATCATCATCATCATCATCATCATCATCATCATCATCATCATCATCATCATCATCATCATCATCATCATCATCATCATCATCATCATCATCATCATCATCATCATCATCATCATCATCATCATCATCATCATCATCATCATCATCATCATCATCATCATCATCATCATCATCATCATCATCATCATCATCATCATCATCATCATCATCATCATCATCATCATCATCATCATCATCATCATCATCATCATCATCATCATCATCATCATCATCATCATCATCATCATCATCATCATCATCATCATCATCATCATCATCATCATCATCATCATCATCATCATCATCATCATCATCATCATCATCATCATCATCATCATCATCATCATCATCATCATCATCATCATCATCATCATCATCATCATCATCATCATCATCATCATCATCATCATCATCATCATCATCATCATCATCATCATCATCATCATCATCATCATCATCATCATCATCATCATCATCATCATCATCATCATCATCATCATCATCATCATCATCATCATCATCATCATCATCATCATCATCATCATCATCATCATCATCATCATCATCATCATCATCATCATCATCATCATCATCATCATCATCATCATCATCATCATCATCATCATCATCATCATCATCATCATCATCATCATCATCATCATCATCATCATCATCATCATCATCATCATCATCATCATCATCATCATCATCATCATCATCATCATCATCATCATCATCATCATCATCATCATCATCATCATCATCATCATCATCATCATCATCATCATCATCATCATCATCATCATCATCATCATCATCATCATCATCATCATCATCATCATCATCATCATCATCATCATCATCATCATCATCATCATCATCATCATCATCATCATCATCATCATCATCATCATCATCATCATCATCATCATCATCATCATCATCATCATCATCATCATCATCATCATCATCATCATCATCATCATCATCATCATCATCATCATCATCATCATCATCATCATCATCATCATCATCATCATCATCATCATCATCATCATCATCATCATCATCATCATCATCATCATCATCATCATCATCATCATCATCATCATCATCATCATCATCATCATCATCATCATCATCATCATCATCATCATCATCATCATCATCATCATCATCATCATCATCATCATCATCATCATCATCATCATCATCATCATCATCATCATCATCATCATCATCATCATCATCATCATCATCATCATCATCATCATCATCATCATCATCATCATCATCATCATCATCATCATCATCATCATCATCATCATCATCATCATCATCATCATCATCATCATCATCATCATCATCATCATCATCATCATCATCATCATCATCATCATCATCATCATCATCATCATCATCATCATCATCATCATCATCATCATCATCATCATCATCATCATCATCATCATCATCATCATCATCATCATCATCATCATCATCATCATCATCATCATCATCATCATCATCATCATCATCATCATCATCATCATCATCATCATCATCATCATCATCATCATCATCATCATCATCATCATCATCATCATCATCATCATCATCATCATCATCATCATCATCATCATCATCATCATCATCATCATCATCATCATCATCATCATCATCATCATCATCATCATCATCATCATCATCATCATCATCATCATCATCATCATCATCATCATCATCATCATCATCATCATCATCATCATCATCATCATCATCATCATCATCATCATCATCATCATCATCATCATCATCATCATCATCATCATCATCATCATCATCATCATCATCATCATCATCATCATCATCATCATCATCATCATCATCATCATCATCATCATCATCATCATCATCATCATCATCATCATCATCATCATCATCATCATCATCATCATCATCATCATCATCATCATCATCATCATCATCATCATCATCATCATCATCATCATCATCATCATCATCATCATCATCATCATCATCATCATCATCATCATCATCATCATCATCATCATCATCATCATCATCATCATCATCATCATCATCATCATCATCATCATCATCATCATCATCATCATCATCATCATCATCATCATCATCATCATCATCATCATCATCATCATCATCATCATCATCATCATCATCATCATCATCATCATCATCATCATCATCATCATCATCATCATCATCATCATCATCATCATCATCATCATCATCATCATCATCATCATCATCATCATCATCATCATCATCATCATCATCATCATCATCATCATCATCATCATCATCATCATCATCATCATCATCATCATCATCATCATCATCATCATCATCATCATCATCATCATCATCATCATCATCATCATCATCATCATCATCATCATCATCATCATCATCATCATCATCATCATCATCATCATCATCATCATCATCATCATCATCATCATCATCATCATCATCATCATCATCATCATCATCATCATCATCATCATCATCATCATCATCATCATCATCATCATCATCATCATCATCATCATCATCATCATCATCATCATCATCATCATCATCATCATCATCATCATCATCATCATCATCATCATCATCATCATCATCATCATCATCATCATCATCATCATCATCATCATCATCATCATCATCATCATCATCATCATCATCATCATCATCATCATCATCATCATCATCATCATCATCATCATCATCATCATCATCATCATCATCATCATCATCATCATCATCATCATCATCATCATCATCATCATCATCATCATCATCATCATCATCATCATCATCATCATCATCATCATCATCATCATCATCATCATCATCATCATCATCATCATCATCATCATCATCATCATCATCATCATCATCATCATCATCATCATCATCATCATCATCATCATCATCATCATCATCATCATCATCATCATCATCATCATCATCATCATCATCATCATCATCATCATCATCATCATCATCATCATCATCATCATCATCATCATCATCATCATCATCATCATCATCATCATCATCATCATCATCATCATCATCATCATCATCATCATCATCATCATCATCATCATCATCATCATCATCATCATCATCATCATCATCATCATCATCATCATCATCATCATCATCATCATCATCATCATCATCATCATCATCATCATCATCATCATCATCATCATCATCATCATCATCATCATCATCATCATCATCATCATCATCATCATCATCATCATCATCATCATCATCATCATCATCATCATCATCATCATCATCATCATCATCATCATCATCATCATCATCATCATCATCATCATCATCATCATCATCATCATCATCATCATCATCATCATCATCATCATCATCATCATCATCATCATCATCATCATCATCATCATCATCATCATCATCATCATCATCATCATCATCATCATCATCATCATCATCATCATCATCATCATCATCATCATCATCATCATCATCATCATCATCATCATCATCATCATCATCATCATCATCATCATCATCATCATCATCATCATCATCATCATCATCATCATCATCATCATCATCATCATCATCATCATCATCATCATCATCATCATCATCATCATCATCATCATCATCATCATCATCATCATCATCATCATCATCATCATCATCATCATCATCATCATCATCATCATCATCATCATCATCATCATCATCATCATCATCATCATCATCATCATCATCATCATCATCATCATCATCATCATCATCATCATCATCATCATCATCATCATCATCATCATCATCATCATCATCATCATCATCATCATCATCATCATCATCATCATCATCATCATCATCATCATCATCATCATCATCACCTCCTGGCCTATTCCGCCGCTCTTCCGGCAGGGAATCTTACCGGGGAGCTCGTTTTTCCTCCTCCCGGCCTATTCCGCTGCGTTTCAGGCAGAGAATCTTACCGGGGAGCTCGTTTTTCCTTCTCCCGGCCTATTCCGCCGCTCTTCCGGCACGGAATCTTACCGGGGAGCTCGTTTTTCCTTCTCCCGGCCTATTCCGCTGCGTTTCAGGCTGGGAATCTTACCGGGGAGCTCGTTTTTCCTTCTCCCGGCCTATTCCGCCGCTCTTCCGGCAGGGAATCTTACCGGGGAGCTCGTTTTTCCTTCTCCCGGCCTATTCCGCTGCGTTTCAGGCAGGGAATCTTACCGGGGAGCTCGTTTTTCCTTCTCCCGGCCTATTCCGCCGCTCTTCCGGCAGGGAATCTTACCGGGGAGCTCGTTTTTCCTTCTCCCGGCCTATTCCGCTGCGTTTCAGGCAGGGAATCTTACCGGGGAGCTCGTTTTTCCTTCTCCCGGCCTATTCCGCCGCTCTTCCGGCAGGGAATCTTACCGGGGAGCTCGTTTTTCCTTCTCCCGGCCTATTCCGCTGCGTTTCAGGCAGGGAATCTTACCGGGGAGCTCGTTTTTTCTTCACCCGGCCTATTCCGCTACGTTTCAGGCTGGGAATCTTACCGGGGAGCTCGATTTTCCTTCTCTCGGCCTATTCCGCCGCTCTTCCGGCAGGGAATCTTACCGGGGAGCTCGTTTTTCCTTCTCCCGGCCTATTCCGCTGCGTTTGAGGCAGGGAATCTTACCGGGGAGCCCGTTTTTCCTTCTCCCGGCCTATTCCGCTGCTTTTCAGGCAGGGAATCTTACCGGGGATTTGTTTACATCCCATTTCGTCAATCTTTTGTCATTTTTCACAATGATACAAACCTATCACATCTTTCCAGCGCTGTTATCTCCCAGTGAGAGCGCTGTGGTTCTAATCCAGCTGCGCCATTGTGGTATCCGAGCAATTCGGCCGCTCAGCCATCAGCCGATTTTATTTTTTACTAGCGCACAGCGCAGGACGACCGTCCGTCACAAAAATACTCACAAAACTGAAAATTCAACTCCAAGTGTCATGCACGCTAAGATGGTTGCAGTGTCATGCACGCTAAGATGGTTGCAGACAACATGCACGCTTAAATAATAAGAGTACATTTTCGAGTAAATTTCAAATTATTTTAACTTTCCCCGCTACAGATACTACAGCACTTTCTTGCATTTACCGCCTATGGCTACTCGGTTTACTAGAGCAGTGGTTTTCAACCGGGGGGGAATTCCCCCCTAGGGGGGAATTTCGTCCTCGTAAGGGGGGAATTGACCACCCAATGATATTATTTTATTTTCATCAATATTCACCACTAAAAATCTTCAGTGTATTGTAGTGATTCATTGTCAAACGCTTGCTTCCAAGACGTTATCGACATTGAGCATTGACATTTGAGCATTGTTTTGGATCAAATGATTAAGGATGTAAAATTTATTATATATAGCGCTTTGAAACCAAAACTTTATGCCAACATGTATTGCA
>NC_085137.1:383191205-383266205 GCF_035046485.1 Aedes albopictus
CCACCTGGAGTTTCTTCAGGAATTCCACCTGGGATTTCTTTAGTAATTCCACATCGGGAATTCCTCCTGGAATTCCTTCAGAAACTCCACCTAGAATTTCTTTTAGGATTCCCCCAGGAATTCCTTCAGGAGTTCCTCCTTAGATTCCTTTCGAGGTTTCTCCTGGATTTCCCTCAGGAGTTCCTTCTGGGACTCCTACAGGAATTCCTCCTGAGATTCCTTAATGAATTCTACCTGGAATTCCTCCTGAAATTCCTTCAGATTTTTCACCTAGGATTCCTTCAGGAATCCCTGATGAGATTCCTTTAGGAATTCCTTCTAAGACTCCTTCATGAATTCGTTCTTTGGGATTTCTTTGGGATTTCTCCTGATATTGTCGGAAATTCCTCCTGGGATTCCTTCAGTAATTCAGGGAATTTAGCATTGATTCCTTCAGAAATTCCTCTTGGGATTCCTTCACGAATTTCTCTTTAAATTCCTAAGAAATTCCTTCAGGGATTCCTTAGGGAATTCCTTTACGGATTCCTTCGGGAATTCAACCTGAGATCCCTTCGGGAGTTCCTATCTGAATTTCTTAATGAACACCATCAGTAGTTCCTACAATGCTTCTTTCGCGAACTCTTCTTGGGATAACTTCCATTTGGTATTCTCTTAGGAATTCTTCTTAAGTGTTCTTCAGGAATTTCATCAGGGGTACCTGCAAGAATTCATACTGGGATTCCTTCTGGTTTTTTCCCGGGATTCCTCCAAGCATTTCTCCAAGAATTTCTGCTATGCTGTCTTGACAAACACTTTTTGTTGTAACTTCAGGATTTTCTCTTCAGGATTTCTCCTCAGGAGTTCCTCCCTCCAGGGATTGCTTCAGGAATTCTTTCAGGGAATCCTTTCGTTGTTCGCTTAGGAACGCTAGCGAACTTTTTTTGTGATAAATTCAGGAAATCCTTCTGGCATTCCTTCGGAAGTTGCTCCTGGGATTGTATCAAGAATTCTACCTGAAATTCCAACTTCGATTTCTTCGATAATTCCATGTGGGATTTCATCTTAAATTCTTTCTGGATTTTTTTAGGAATTACTCTCTATAGAATTCCTACTGGAACTTGATCAGGAATTTACCCCGTGGTTCTTTCATTTTTCTGATTATTACGCGATTTTATTGCGTTCTAACAGGTATCTTTGTTTTGATGGTCAAATAAACAAAACAGTTTTAATTTCCGTGGATAAAATGACAGTTTAATTGATAGAATGACAGCTTACTCCAGAAAAAAAATCTCCATACTAACTTTAAATGAATTTTTAAACTAGTTCCCGGACACCAAAAATAATGAATTTTTGGATTTCAAATAGTTTTTGGGTGGAGATTTAGATTATGAAATTCTGGATACCCTTGAAGAACTCAATTCCTCCTGGGATTCATTCAGGAATTCTTCCTGGGATCCTTTCAGGAATTCCTTCAAGAGTTCCTCCTTGGATTTCTTCCGAAGTTTCGTCTAGATTTTCTTCAAGAGTTCTTTTTGTGTTTCCTTCAGGAATGCCTCTTGGGATTCCTTCAGGAATGCCTCTCGGGATTCCTTCAAGCATGCCTTCAAAAATTTCTTCGAGAATTCTTGCAGGAACTTTTCTCTGGTTAACTGAGGAGTTAACTTCAGTATTTTTTGCTGATATTCATTCAGCATTTTTTCTTGTTTTTTTTTTTCAAGAGATCCACTTTTGATTCCTTTAGAAATTGCACGATAGATTTCTCAAGTAATTCTTCCTAGGATTCCTCCAAAAATTCCTCTTGGGATTACTTCACTAATTTCTCACGAAATTCCTCAACATTTTTTTCAACGATCCCTTCCAAAATTCATTCAGGATTTATTCAAGGATTTTTAAGGAGTTCAACCTGGGATCTCTTCGGGAATTTCATGAACTCCAACAGAAGTTTCTGCTTCCTTCACGAACTTTTCTTGGGATAACTTCAGGAATTCTTTTTTGGGTTCCTATGGGAATTCCAACTGGGATTCCTTCAGGAATTCCTCCCCAGATGGCTTCAGGATCTCCAGAACTTCCTGCATGAGCTCTTCTTGGCATAACTTCTTGGGACTCCTTCAGAAATTCCTCCTAGGATTTCTCCTAAAATTCTTTCGGTCGGGAATTCTTTCAGGAATCCCTCCAAAGAATGCTTTAGCATTCTGTCTGAAATTCCTGCAAGGATTCCTTTAGGAACTTTTTTGTGATAACTAAAAACTTCAGAAATTCCCCTTGGGATTCCATCAACTTTTCTTCCTGCGGTTCCTAAGTGAATTTAACATGTTTTCCTCATGAATTCCTGCTGGGATTTTTTCAGGAATTAGTCTTGGAATACTTCCACGGATTCTTCCAGGAATTCCTTCAGGAACTTATCGCGGATTGTTTAAAGGAATTCCTCCAAAAATTTTTCCTGAGATGTCCTCACAAATTCCTGCTGTGATTTTTCGGAATTTCTTATGGCGTATCTTCCAGAATAGCTCCCAAAAATCCTTCAGGAATTTTTCCCGAGATTACTGGCGAGATTTCTTGGAGAATTCTTCCCAGGATACCTTCAGGAATTTCTCCTGGGATTGCTTCGGAATTCCTTCAGGGATTTCCTCCTGGGGTAACTCCCAGAATTACCTCTAGAATTCCTTCCGGAGTTTTTTTCAGGAGTTCCTCTCAGGATACTTTCAAGAATTCAAGGAACTTCTGGAGAAATTTTCTCTGAATGCATTGAAGAAATCTTTGCATGATTTTTTGGAGAAACTCTCGGAAAAGTTAATGGAAAATTTTTCACAGTAATTTCTGGAATAATCCTCGAAGAAATCCTCGGAAGAACTCCTACAGCAATACTGAACACCATTCCCTAAAAATTAAAAAAAAAAAATGGAATGCTCATTGCAAGACTTTCCGGGTAAATTCCCGGAAAAATTTCTAAAAAGCCCGCATTAAATTCGTGAAGCCTTCGGTGAAAGGCAGGATGCTCGAAGTAATTTTAGAAAAATGTAGACAAATGAAAAACATAATGTTTTTAAATAAGGATTATTTTTAATCATCGCTAGTGGGTATTTCTGGAGAAATCCACAGAAAAATTTATGGAGGAGCCTTCGGAGAAGCTCTTGAACAAGGGCTCAAAAAATTCTCAGATAAATCTGAAGACGTATTTCAATAAAAATCATCGCTGGCATTTCTAATCATTATTCACGAAACTATCTAAATGAACCTTCGGAGAAATTTCTGATTTGATGAAGTTCTTTAGAGAAATCTCAAATGGAATCATCGAAAAAAATCTTACAAAATTTATGAAATTCCTGGAAGAATCATTGCAAGAATTTCTGAAAGTAGGTATCTGGAATTTCTGGGGTCCTACCTACTTCAGAGGAATTTTGGTATCCGCTCAGAAAATCTTGAATGAATCTTAAATCGAATTTCTGGAAGGAGCCTGAAAGAAATATCTGAAGAAATTGTAGTAAACATTATGGAGGAGTTACTGGATGAATTTATAGAGATGTCCTTGAATGAATTTCAGGGATGGTTCTCGAAAAAAAATCTATAGAAATCCTCGAGGGAACTAGTTGAAAGCTCTCCGAAAGAATTTTTGGTGGAATCATTTGATGATTTTCAGGAGGAATCCGTGGAGAATGACACTTCCTTTGCTAACCGGAAATATCCGCATTTACCCGTTGATAACCGTCTCTAACCGCCGCTAACCGAGCAGTAATTTGATGCAGTTAACGACAGTTAGCAGAGAAAGAGATCATTGGAAAAAATCGGCTGGGACTATTCTAGAAATTTATGGATTTTTTACATCTAAGAATACATACTCGTAGCAGTTTTTAAAAAATATGGAAGCATGTTTCTGATACCCCAATTAAACCAATGGAAGAATACCCGCATAAACGATAACCATAAGATTTGTTTAACCGCTCATTCGGGATACATTGATTGATTGATTTGTCTTTATTAGAGAGACTTTCAGCCCTTGGCTGGTTCGTCTCTCATTCGGGATACAGTTCAAACAGTATGCGGTATTGTTGAACCGTCTACATTATGGTCCGTATATTGTGTTGGTTTATTAGGGTATTTAATACAACTTTCTGAAGAAAACTACAAAGGTTTTTCTCAAAGAAACTTCGGTGGTATTTTTGGTAAAATCCTCAAGTCGAGTTATCAAGCTTCTATAAAACCTAAAGCTAACAACTTGAGTATTTTTTGAAATCTATGACTAAGTAATTAAAATTCCAATGGGTTTCCTCGTTTTTTTTCCTGAATAGATAAGGAGATATTATGATATTATGAGATTTATAACAAAATTCGGCTGTAAATTAGTACACTACAATAAAAAACAATATTCTTCACAGAAAATCTCCTTTGGATAGATAAAATAGGCTCTACGGCTCATATATATGCATATGGCTATGCCATAAATGTCCCTAATGAAGGCGAACGTGCCTAGGAGTCGGCCTTTTGATATCTGATAGCAGCCACAGCAAATAAAAGTGTCCGATAGTTTATTTTGTCAATTACGACAAACGGCCACTCCTAATCTTTTCACGTCTCCAGTCACTGTAAAAAAATGCCTTTCTGTTTAATAAACTTAAATGATTCCCAATCAAGCCATTAATCGAATTGTCCGCGTGGTCATGAAGTACCGTGGGGTGCCCTAATTTCGCGCGGGTCCAAATTTCGCTCACTGATAATATATAGAGAACATAATCATAGAACTCTGGAGCTCAATTTGAATAGGTCGTATGTGCTTTCGTCGATACAAAATTCGATCATTTGGATTCGCTTCTTATAGCGGAAACTGTTGAAATTTAACAAAATTAATACTTATAGACGATTCCTTACAAAACCGGCTTTCGGTTTTATCATTAATTTCCATTTTCAATTTAATTTATTTTTCCAGAATTCAACGGTACTACATCTAATATTTACATTTACATTTCAGAGATTTGGTTTAACTTTCAACTGAGAACAATTCAAATTCATCATAGGAGACATCAATACATACAACATAAAAGTACTAGCTATGTAAAGCTTTTTTAGGGAAAAGAGTAAAAAAAACCCTAGAATTCAGAATGTCTTAAAGCTAATATCACAGATGTTGAGGGATGAGTGCTCCGATGAGCGGATTTGCTGACATCTCACAGGAGGTCCTGAAGGATCTGGTGGCCTGTTTGATGCTTGTTTTGTTTTATCATTAAAAGCCATCGAAATATCATCCATATTGCTACTATTTCTAAAATAAACTGATCGAATTTTATATCGACGAAAGCACATATCTACGACCTATTCAAATCGAGCTCCAGAACTAATCGTTGCATTGTCCAAATTTCACTTTAGCTAGTATAGTTAAAGTAAAAATGGGACAATTGCACAATTGTTTTTATGATTATGATGTCTAAATATGATCAGTGAGTGAAATTAGGGCACCCCAAAGGTACCACTACTAAATACGCACCAGTAATTTCCATAACAAATATCAGGCTTGACCTTACACTACCCGTCATAAGTACGGACTCACAAAAAGTATTGCAACAATATTGCATCACCCTGACTCACCTCGATATCTCTAAAACCAGAACACCTATAAAAATGCCGCCTTGAAAAAAGTTCTTGCTTTTGGTCTTCTGAATAACTTTTCTGAAGACAGCATCCTTGTCCTCAGGTTTTGGAGATATCGAGGTGAGTCAGGGTGATGCAATATTGTTGCAATACTTTTTGTGAGTCCGTACTTATGACGGGTAGTGTATGTCATTTGCAGTTGTAAAAACTTTGCCGATTTTTCTATTAGATAATTTTCTCAACTCATGTTTGTCTTCAAAACCTTGTCAAATATACAAAATTAAATTTACAATACCTTACAATAGGCTAACCTTTTGTAATCGTGGGCCACAGGTCAGACTTTGTACCAGGTAACGGGCCAAAATTGTGTTGACTTGTCATTAACAAAATAACCAATATTTTACCCATTTCTCGTGAATTGCTTCGATTGTTTCATACGAAAAGTTCCTTCAAATTTCAAATAGTTAACCCTCGAGCAGACGCGTCTTGGATCCCTTCAGCGATACCATACGTGATTTTTTCATGGTGCGTTTACTTACTGTTCTATGAATATATGTCGTAACTTCGTTCCACGGGCCACACAAAATGCCTGCGCGGGCCGTAATTCCCATAGAATGAGATCGGACGCCCTGTTGGATTTTGAAATCCTCGAGAGTATTACAAAAACTCCCACACAATAGCCCACATTGTCCATTCAAAGGTTTGATTTATGTAATTATGTAATATTCTCACCAACTTGTAATTATAGATTCCTGACACATAAATGGCTTTGGCAAATGCAACAGCAGACACTACATCATAAAATTAGGAGAAAGCTTTCTGGAAGCTATAATTCAAGCCTAGCGTTATATTCAATTAAGACATCGCTGATGGGCATAGAGTACCCTAGAGCCTTGATTTGAATATCACGTGACATACCTACCGTCTGATGTCCTCTTTGTTATCGCCAGGAAGCTTCTCAGGCTCTTTGAGACGATCCACTCTCATGATGTTGCTGACAGCACAAGGACATAGGATATTCACGACGGCTTGAGCTCACGTCGTCGTAGTGGTGTTTTACGAAGCATCTGATAACTTCTCGCCAGTTTCTCCGCATCGGTTTTGTAAGATCCCCGTGTACACGCATCACCATCGGGCGAGGTCGAAAAGTTGCAGCTTCTGAGTAGGGATTCGCACTAATTTCATCCGGGTAGCCTGTCACTTCCAGATATCCAAGCCACTGCCTTCAGTAGCTTGTTCTGCCGCTTGCTTGATCCACCGAGATTCTTGAGTATCGTTGTTTTGCCAGTCCGCGATCCGAACATTCTTCAGACTGCTCAAGCTACTTGTAGCCACATCCGAACAAGCCACGGAAAGGATCCGAAGACTGAAGACATTCTTAAACAGTTTGACTTGTCCTGCCTGCAATATATAGAAAAATTTTGTTATGTAAATTCTGTCAACAAGTGAAACCGCAGAAAAACAAACTTTACTTTAATTAGGTTGACGATCTCTCCTTCCATTTTGGTGTCAAAGTGTCCGGTCATCGGATTCAATCGAAGCTCACTAGTTTAAATTTCCTAGTCGTGCAGTCCCGTAACCAATCCTTTCTGGAAATACAAATGAATTTGAAAAAAAAAACGCGAGGTCACCAAACTTCCGCATCCAAAACTTACCTCATGCCTTTGTCCCGGGGAAAAGCTGTCTGAAGGGCACGAAATGACCATGGGGGAGAGTATCTGTAAGACGGGAATCGAATGGACGGGAAATTGACCAGATCAAACGTACCAGCAAATCGGTCAACAATATTTTGGTCGAGCAAGCGGAAACTTGCTCCGATGTCCGAACTGATGATCCCTCAAAAATTGCTGACTATTTCTGTCATTTCTGTAATTAAAACAAAAAATATTAAAGAATGTTTCATTGGTTTGATTAAACAAGTGTTTATAGTAAAAATACCTACAAAAACTTAATAATAATCTAAGAAACACCACTGCACTCGATCAATGAACACTTTCAAGAACATGGCGGCTTGCTTCGCTTGCGCAGACCGACCACAAACAATCAGTACAGTGTTGCGAGATTTAATATCGCATCTTAGGGGATGCGATATGGCATCGATTTTGTGTAATTGTACACAACTAAAGTGCACCCACTTGGTTGCAGCTGTTTTTGTGTAATAATCACGTTCATTGGATGTTGATTTTACACAAATTAGGTGTAATAAAAAATTGTTATTATATTTCTGTGTAATATCAAGGAAGATGTAATCGAGCATAGAAAAGGCGTGATTTTGCATCTGAAAATCGCTTTTACATCGATTTTTTTTCACATCGGCAAGAATACATCGATGTGTTTTACATTAATTTTTGCTGTGTAACCATAAGACGAGTGCACCACCGACGAACCGACGTGACAGCTAGAACAAATAAATTCAAATTTGTTGTCCGCGACGCCATGATGAAAAATAGCCAAACACTATCGCCACCTCTATAACGGCTCGCGATGATTTGATAGCTCGACACCGAACCCCCGTGTGTTCATATAGGAAACGGTTCGCGTCTGCGCTGATTTGACAGAAGCGATCGCTCGCTTCGGTGGTCGACCGTTAAATTTGGGGGGGGGGGGGGGGGGGACACTTTTGAATCACCACTGTCACGTCGGTTCGTCGGTGAGTGCACCGCCTGCTGAAAGTTCACTCGGGCAGCGAATTTTGACACCACAGCGGGGTCGACTCTCAACAACTTCTACCCAGCTGAAAATTTGTTTAATTTATTACATCTAGTTTTCGCGATGAAGTTGCAAAAATATATGGACTAGTGCATTAACTACAATAGACGTTCGATAACTGCAACATGTTTACGTTTCACTTAGCGAACAAAATTCGATAACTGCAACGTCAGACAGGCGTCAACAACCCATCAATTGACGTTTAATGAACGCAAAATTCATTCGACCGTTCATTTGGGCTAACTTGGCGCACCGTTTTGACGGATAGCGGTGCGATAACTGCAAATTTGTTGCACTTACCGGACTTGCAGTTAAAAAGCATTGCAGTTAAACCGTTTGCACCGACCGAACGTCTACTGTATATGCATATGCATCACTTTAAATGGAAATTCATGTAAGAAATGAAAGAAAAAAATATTAGCGCATTTTAACGAGTGCACCGATGAACATTGAGTTCACTGAGCCTGAATTTTTTTGACAACACAGCGGGGTCGACTCTCAACAACTTCTACTCAGAGATGCATCACACAAATGCGCTGATAATATTTTCCTTTGATTTCATACATGAATTTACATTCAAAGTGATGCAGATGCATATAGTTAATGCACTAGCCCATATTTTTGCAACCTCATCGCGAAAACTAGATGCAGTAAATTAAACAAATTTTCAGCTGGGTAGAAGTTGGTGAGAGTCGACCCCGCTGTGGTGTCAAAAATTGCGGCCCGAGTGAACTTTCAGCGGGCGGTGCATTCGTCTATAGAGGTTGCTGATGAATGAAATCTGTCTCTTTCTGGCTCACATATGTTTTTATCAGGAAACTGTTTCCTGATGAAAACATATGTGAGCCAGAAAGAGACAGATTTCAATCATCAGCAACATCAAAAATGAGTCGTTTTCCACTCACTTTGGTACAAAGTGGAACAGCTCATTTTAGAGTAATTTCAAATTACTCACTTTTGAGTAACCGCAAGATTTGGAAAAATTAGAGTAGTTTTCAACTCATTTTGATAATTTCAATAAAAACCAAAAGAGAGTAGGTATAAACTGAGGTTCACGATTGTATAACATTTCGCGGTAAACCACTTCGCGGCAACCCATTTCGCGGTGTCCCATTTGGCGGTATTACATTTCGCGGTTTGTACCATTTTGCGGTACGTCATTTCGCGGTTTGGACCATTTCGCGGTTAACATTTTCGCGGTCGGTACCATTTTGCGGTACGTACCATTTGGCCGTTTTTTCCCACAAAGGACGTATATTTCAGAATTCATAACGAATCTAAACCCACATAGAAATACAGGAATATAAACTCATATCTCTCTTAATATTTACAATAATAATAATCATTACAAATGAATCAACAAGTATGGAATATAGAACATGTACTGTTCCCAAACAATACGAACCAATAATAGAATATCTGAATGTAAAAACAATCAAACTCACCCATTTATTTCAAACGACATTTTTTGGTTTATTGCAAAAAAAATTAATAACAACTTGTTATTTATAAATAGTTTGCTAGTACTATAGTTTGCAATTCAACAAACGTGTTAGTTGTTTCAAACTACACCGTGGTGTGTTTGAAAGGATTGTGCTACTTTTCCCCGAATGTCGTTTCCCAGAAAGTAAATTCCCCGAATAACAAGCCGAATGGTCTGAGGAGTGATAGAACTTGAAAGAACCGCTTATAAAATAAAGAAGGGTGTGATTCGGGGGAATGGGTCATTTGGGGAAAAGTGCCATTCGGGAAATGGCATTCGAAGAAAAGCAGCACAACCGTTTGAAAGAAAGTAAATTGTTCGATGAAAAAGTTAACTGCTTGATGTCAATTAACTTTTGTTAAATGTAATTCGAAAGAACGGCCTATGCGTTAAAGAAGGGAAAATATACCATGAAAATATTAACAGCCTAATGCCAACAACTATTTGACCAGTATAACTAGAAAGAATAGCCTATGTTTGAAAGAAGGGAAAATACCTGATGAAAACATTATCAGATTGATTGTGCCACCAATTGTTTCGAAAAGATAACTCGAAAGAATAGCCTATTTAATAAGAAGGAAGAATATACTATTTGTAAAAAATCCTTACATTGAAAAAAATCCAAGAATGTCATTAGAAATTTAAATTAAACCAATTATGTATTACATACATATATAGATATAATCATCTATCATTATGCTATTGCCACACATGAATGATAGATTGAAAACTGTAAGGTATCTTTCGAGATATGATGTATTCTGGGAAGTGAATTTCTCTGAAATTCGGCATTTTGGGAAATGGTTTTCCCGGAAATGACGGGCCAACCGTAAATATTTGATAGAATAAATTAATCCTTCTATGGCCTTGTTTGTGTATCCATTTGTTTAAAATAGCAAATATTGTCAGATTTCTTGAAACGTAAACACCGCGCGGCCGTTGAATTGTTTCAAAAAGGGGCTTTGCACAAAAGTTCACGCGGTCTATCGTTTTCGAAAGGAACAGCCGCACCATAGGAAACGCCGCAATGTTATTTCCCATAAGCATGTAGTAAACAGGGGGTGAAAATCGCGGTTGTACCTTTCGGAAACGATAGGCCGCGTGCACTTTTGTGCAAATCCCTCAATATGAAAACTGCTGGTAAATAGTGTATGAGTTTTCTCTAAGAAAGCTTAAAAAACAATCAAGTTGTTGAAAGACAAAATGACACCGCCGAAAAGAAAACCGCAAAACGGTACACCGCGAAATGGTATACACCGCGAAATGTCATACCGCGAAACAGTACACACCGCGAAACCATAAACCGCAAAATAGTACACACCGCGAAATGGCTCACCGCGGAATGGGTCGCCGCGAAATGGTTTACCGCGAAATGTCGGACAACCGAGGTTCACACTACCATCACCTGGTAGAAAAGTTGCACGAATCACTGTGTTGTGCAATATCGTCAACAGAAGGCGATAGTGTGAAACGTCAAACGTATAGAAAAACAATGCGCACGTATAGAAAAACAATGTTTGTCTGTGACGCTAACTGCCCCAGTTCACCCAAGAAGGAATGAAAACATTTCTCCCAGTGTGCTCAAGCTAGTACTTCCTGCTTGTATCATCATCAACGCAGCTTGATGACGGTCAAAGAAATCATTCATCAATTCGCCTTGACGGAACTCTTTGAGAGAATTGCTCTGTGCGTGAAAACATTTTTTTTTAACATGGGAAAGGATAGGAGCTGCATTTTCAAATGCTTCTAAAATATTTTAGGGACTTCAGATTGAAAAAAGAGTTAATGTTTTGCAATATACTTTCAATTAGCTACATTATAACTGGTTTTAGACAAAATGTTTTTAAATCACAATGTTATGTCTATAATATAGCGTATCAAAATCTCATTCGATAACATTAAGAACGTTTTGCTTAAAAAAATTTCTATAAAGAATTAGAAGCATTTGAAAATGCAGCTCCTATCCTTTCCCATGTTAAAAAAAATTGTTTTCACGCACAGCGCAATGGTCCACTGCACGAATGTATGCTGGCCTGCTTACTCTCACGCGAAATTTGACGTTTGAGCGGTGCCGACACCGCTCAAACGTCAAATTTCGCGTGAGAGTAAGCAGGCCAGAATAAATTCGTGCAGTGGACCATTCTCTCAGAGAGCCTCCGTCAAGGCGAATCAGCATTGTTGATGTTTTCCGTTTTCTGAACTCTAGATGGACATTTGAAAAGGGCCTATCTGCTTTTTGTAAACAAACATGTTTCTGTCTCTGTAGGGCCCATCTGCATCCACCCACACACATCAACACTCTTAACAGATAGCTTGAAGAACACTCTTTCTGATAAGGGTGTTGATGTGCGTGGGTGGATGCAGATGGGCCCTACAGAGACAAAAACATGTTTGTTTACAAAAAGCAGATAGGCCCTTTTCAAATGTTCGTCTAGAACTGGCAGCACAATTTTTTGTTTTATTTATAAAAATGCGGTGCTCTGTTCCGGATTGCAGTTACAGTTCTTCGTGCTCCACGGTGGACGTCTGCTCTTTTGTTCGATTTCCTGAAAATGAAATTCTCCGCGATCGGTGGCTTCAAGCGATCCAGTTGGGATCCGGTGTGATGATGGATATGCAAGCTGCGTCAACATTCTCAAGCGCGCCGGCCAGCATTTGCAGTTGGCATTTCCAGGACCAAAGCCTGAGTACTTATCAGGAACCGAGTCAGTTCCTTGATCAGTAAGTATTTATGTGATGCAGCATAGGTACGGCAAAAATGCGTTTTGGGATTGATAGGGCTTGCTGTTATCGCAGCTATCGGAAGTCCGCAAACCAATAGTGGCACCGTAGCACTTCAGGCTCAAGCATCCGTCATCATTTTTCGGAAAATAAAAAAGCAGTTTTCTCGCTGTAAATCAAAACATCGACCATGAAAATATATTCACTGCATTCCACATGAGGAATAGGATGCAGTGAATATATTTCCATGGTCGATTTTTCGACTTACAGCGAGAAAACTGCTTTTTTATTTTCCGAAAAATGATGCAGGATGCTTGAGCCTTCAACAGTGGAAAAGTTAACAAAACAGCGTGTTAACTTTACACTTAATTAGTGAACCAGAGAAGCAGAATTTAGCACTAACTAACTAATCAAGTACCTAACTTCCTTTCAGAAATGGAAAATTCGCAGAAGTTGGCAGCTGTAGAATTTGTTTGAAGTTCTACCACAGCCACGAAATGATGTCCACGGATAAAAAACTGCAAAGAAAGACGATTTCGGCTCTTGTTCAGAAAATCCTAGGAACTTCAATAATGAAGGCTGATTTTTTGCACAAAATCTGCGAGGAATGCCTGGTGAAGCTTGATCTTTGCTTTAGATGGATAAAGGACGCAAAGATTGCTGAAGTACTTTATCAACAGCTGGCAACGGTTGTGCAATCCGAAAACTTTTACATTCAGGGAAACGCCGATGACGATAAAAGCGTTTCATACAAATTCGATTTCTGTGCCCAGGAATTACTTGAAACCGTCAGTCAAGATGAAAACTGCGTCACTTTCGAGATTGATCTGGAACCTAAGATTGAGGATGAGGAACAAACTGTGACGAGTAACAAGAGTATGGAATTCGTAGCAATCGAGAAAAATAGTTCAGAAGATCACTTCCTCCAGGAACAACCGGTCAAACGAAAACCAGGTCGACCTCGCAAAAATCCAATAATTGAACCAGAATGTAATGAAATAAAGACTGAAACAGATAAGCCAGCGGAAAAAGGTCCGCCGAAACGCAGAGGACCTCAACCAAAACCGAAGAAACCAAAACAAGACTACAAATACATATTGGCTCGCAAATGCTACATATGCAACACGTTGCTCGGTACGCACGCTGAACTAATCGGGCATCTTACGACGAATCACGCAGCCAAAATCGATTATACATGTGCGGAGTGCAACAACAAGACATTCATCAAGGTTACCGGATATAATCACCACCTGAGCTTTCACGATTTGGAATTCCGACCGGAGAAGTGTGGCCATTGCAAAATCGGATTCTCCACAGTCCAAGCCTTGAAAGTCCATCAGAATCGTGACCACGGAACAAAGCACGTGATTTTGAAGGTCAATCGACGTAGCCAGAAGGGAAAGGCCTACCAGTGTGATTCGTGCGGAAAAACATTCCGTGGTGCGTATCAGCTGAGGGAACATGACGACTACTATCACAAAAAAATCTATAACTCGACCTGTACAGTTTGCAACAAAGCGTTCCCCTCGAAGACGTTGCTTCAGAAGCATTACATTGTACATTCCGGCGAAAAACCGTACAAGTGTGACTGGTGTGGAGAAACGTACAAGAATTCCTCCTGCTTGAGCTCGCATGTGCTTAAGCACCAAAAAGCACAAACTTAAATCCATTGAACTTTTAATCAATGTTTCGTCAACAACTAGTCTCAATAAAAATAATTGCTGAAGCATGCATTTAAATACTTTTATTATAGAACAGGATTTATCTCAAGCGTGGGATTTAAGCCGATCAATTTCACCTCTTATCTATACGTCGATAACGGTTGAAGTCTCTACACTTAGCTCATACAGCTAATAGGTTGCCAAAAATCCGAAAGCCCGATCCAGCTCAACACCAGACAGGCGTGCTTTTCGTAACCCATCAGTGAAATCTAGTCGACGGCCGTAACTTTAAGATTATGCTTCCATGGCCTACTGAAAAGTGTATAACTATACTGCCGTGAATCGCATATTTGTCCCATTTGCATAGGAAATCCAGCAAAGATGGGACTGATATGCGATTCATGGCAGTATAGGCTGTTAAACTGTATAAATACTAAATACCGTGCGAGAACCATATTATAGACAGCTCCATATTCTGAACAGTCGGCCAATCCAAAAAAGATTTTTCTCTTATGAAGCAATATATTGATTCAAGAGTTGAGGCGTTAATTTTATTGAGCCCCTCTATGATCCAATCATTACAAAGCGTATTATTTTTGACTCAACTGTGAACGTAGAGAATATGTTTGTACATAGTAAGTAACACTTTGTGTTCAGAATTAGGACCACGGCTTCTTATGGTGTCCATAATTAGGAACACGTCGTCCACTAACTAAAATATGTCTAGATCAGGGACTGCAAGCTATTGTGAGATTTAATTTATTTTATATATTTAACTTGACAACAAACCAACTTGATGGTATTGTGAAGCAGATTCTCTTGAAACAAGAACTTCCATTTATGTGAACCTCTATTGTGAGAGTCGCTTAAGCGTTTAGAATATGGATACCGCACGGTATTAAAAAAAAAAAGATTTTTAATATGTAGGTTGTAGGGTATGAGTAGAGATAGAGATGGCATATACGAATGTGGCACGGTGTCAAAATTTCGATTATTATCGAACATTCATGTAGGGTGGGGCGGGGCAAGATGGGTCGCATAAGGATGGATCACCATAACTTTGTAAATACAAATCGTATTGGTTTGTATTCGTCCGCTACTCTTTAATATACTAGTAAGCTATGCTAAAAGTCGATAAAAAGTTCATTAAATACAAAATATGATGTTAAACGAGCAGTTTTAAAAAGTGATCGATTTTGCACCGTGAAAAAAGTGCGGGGCAAGATGGGTCACCTTTTAAGTAATTCACATTTTCTCAACGAAAAACGTCAAAATATAAGATTTGTTCCGCATTCATATATGCTCCATATCCATACTGAATAAACAAGAGCTACTAGTAAACATTTTATAGATTTATTTGGAATATAACTTTACGATTTGAGTGGTCCTAAGGCGTCTTGAAAATCGATGTTTTCACTAAAAAATTATCATAATTTTATGTTATTATTTTGAGTGTTCATTCCGCTTGATTGAAGTCATTTATGAGATAGTCTTGTAATAAAAAATAAATAACTTTTGAATGCTCCAAAAAAACGTTCAAAATTGAAGGTGACCCATCTTGCCCCGCGGCCGTTTATATGGAGATTATATGGAATGTATCGCATAAGAAAAATGGCTAAAGACCATTTTATTTTTTATTTCCAATGAGAGTGAATAATTTTTCAATCAATGCCTCAAACTTTTGTATATTCATGCTGGTCATCTAACAAAATTATTAATCTAAACAAAACATGAGTAATGCGCCCAAAAATGGCACTGACCCATCTTGCCCCGCCCCACCCTACCTCGTATTTTTCTTCGAAAATGATAAGTTTTTGGGCTATATACCCGAATAAAAAATACAGTAGAAAAACCGAACGTTGTATTGTAACAGTACTATTTAGAACCATATTGTTACAATAGATACCACTGTAAAAATAAAAATACAAAAACAATAAGATGTAATGTAAACACCATACAGTGAATTGTAAATAAGATTTTTACAATATACTATACGGGTTGTTAAGTATCGTAACAATATAAAAAAAAAATATTTTTCTCCATATATATTTTTTTTGCAAAACCATACATTTTATTGTAAATGAATTGTTCGAAATACTGATACGTGGGTTTTAATATACCGTACATAGTATGGTACATGTATAGTTTCAAACAATAAAATGTACCGTAAATATATTGTTTTTAATTGTTATTTCACTACTGGCTATACATTTAATCAAATGGTTTTGGAATGGTTCTCTTTTGTTATGCTGTATTGTTTTACATTACATAAACCACATAATGTTATATTATCTTGTCATTTTCCTCCTGTTTATGGCATCTCAGGCTTTCTAGCCAAACTAACCTAAACTCGTCTAAGTCTGAGTAGTCTCTGATTGCATTAACCCTTATGTGGCCGACAGGGTACCCGGGTACCCAGCACCCATTTAAAATACACGATGTAGAAAAAAGCAGAAAGTTTGTCGGACACATAACGGTTAACAGTTGAAGCTTAGGCTCCCATGTCCCACCAGCCAGATAACTGGGTTTTGCAAACTAAGCATTATTTGTGGCAACACTTTGAGCGGCATGACGAAACTATGCCGAGCGCGCTAAATGTTATTAGACCACTAATGTAGTTGCATGTGAGTGACGAGGTACATAAGTATCATTACAGCGTGCTTAACCGTTATTGCAATATTGAGTCTCCAGTTTGACTAAAGTAAATACATAACAACTCATGAGAAAACTGTCTAGTTCGATTCAAATATACACTGTGGTGCATAATTGATCGGGCAAACGCCGATTTTCATACAAAATGGTCAAGTTTGAGATGCTGTAACTTTGATTTGCGTTGATGGATTGAGCTCAATTTTTAACACGGAACTACCAATATGCTGAATTTTACGTATACAAGGTACAAAATGTTTTGATTTGCGTCGGAATCTATAAATATAAATCTTCACAACGGGCAATATTGGCTTTAAATAGATGTTTCAACTGATTCACATTTTTCTCTTTCCTTTCCTTTGCAACAAAAACGTCACGAACATCAACAAAATTGCAATTGAGAGTTACTCTGAGAAATTCTGAGTAGCTCTTTTCACCAATGATCGACGAAATTTGTTGAAAAACACCCCTAAAGCTGCAAGAAAAGCGGGATATCGGGCAATATTGTTTTAATTTTGCGATAAATCAGGCAACACCCAAGTAAAAACGGGAGCAATCCGAAGAAATTCTGAGCAACTCTGTGAAGGAAAATGTACTCTCCAGCACAGTGTCTTGCCCCAAGAAAAATCTAAAACCTAATAAATAATTAAAAATGCACGGAAAAATAATATTTCGGAATAGTGAATGGTTCGAACGTAGGAAAAACAGTATAATATATTGTTACATAACGGTCGAATGTAAATGTATAGTAGCTACAATGTGCACAGCTTTTGGCGAACCATTTCATTACAATACACTTTATTGTAGCTGGTACACTGTATGGTACATGAATGGTTTTCACCAAATACCCTATGGTTAGTTTTTATCCGGGTAGTCATAATCGGACAACTAGAAAATCACCCTCATTCTTGTTTTCGATCGAATCCACTTTCGAACGAAAATCGTTCGCATTCCCGTTTACGCCAGCAAAATCAAATGGCCTACTGATTCGATCGAACCAAAAACGTTCGAAAGTGTATACGTCCGTAAACAAGAATGAGGGTGAATATTTCATCGGCGATAATTTTTCCATACATTTTGTATGGGACGTTTTTTCGGGCTAAAATAGTAGTTTTTGATTTTTAGTATGGGAAATAGCCAAAAACTCAGCTAACTCAATTTTTCCCCGATAGAATATTTTCAAATTTTGCATTTATACATTATAGCCGAAATTCTAACATTCTGTGAAGAAAAATCCGAGGTACATGGAAGTTCGATAATAATCAAAATTTTTACACCGTGTGTGGCCCGACACCCACCGCTGAACCGCAAAACTTTGCGTGAGAGTGAGAGTGTGTACTAGTGTGGGTCATCGGAACCGTTTTCTCAGATCAAAGCTTTTTTGGTTCCGTTTCGGGTCCTGAGTATCTGTACAAAATTTGAGCACGATCGGTTGCGTCTACACTTTGCGCATTGCAATTGAAATTTGTATGGGATTTTGTATGGGAAAACATACTTTTTTGCATTTTGGCCATAAGTTGAAAAAGTTTGTCTGAAACTTTTTAACCGATACTATAAAATGATAGCCTAGGATGTTCTGAAAAACTTTGTTGAAGACCGCAAAGCGATCCGATGCTTGTGAAAATAGTTATAACCAACGAACCGCATGCATGTGTTTATGTTTTAACATGTAAAGGAATAACAATAGCAACAAAATCATGCTGTTTCGCCAAGCAATGCCAACGCTATAACTTTTTTCATAAGCTTCAGATCACTTCGCGGTCTTCGACAAAGTTTTTCAGGACACCCTTCTTCACTTTATCGGTTACACGGTTTAAAAAAAAAAATCGAGCTTGTTATGAGAGAAATGCAAAAAAGTGTGTTTTCCCATGTAAAACCCCATACAAACTTCAAACGCGATGCGCAAAATGTAGACATAACCGATCGTGCCCAAATTTTGCACACTTATTTGGGTGAAATGGGATCAAAAAAGCTTTGATCTGATGGGATACCATTGAATTTTTCATTTTTCCATATAAACGATGACCCACTCTAGTACACACCAAATTTAAGATTTCCCATCCAGCAAAATCAATTGCTGAGACGCAATCAGCAAATTTCTATTTGCTGAAACATCAGTACTGGCAACTGATAAGTCAGCAATGATTGCAATTGCTGAATCACCAGCAAATCAGTTGTCAAACACTTGTAGTTTACGGCAAAACATGTTGCGCACTCATTCTCTCCACAACACTGGATCACCAAGAATTCAAAGGAATTCCGACAAAAAGCCTCTTGGCATTGCATCCGTTAATGGATAATGCCTGCCTTTGAGTATTGGTGGATAGCAGGAAGTTGCTGATTAAACCATTTAATTATAAAATTTCACAATTTGTAAACATAAAAAAAGAACAAAAAATTTCAGCTGGAGTCGAGCGCGGACAAAATTGCTGGTCAACTAGCAAAATATGCTGTCAATACACATTGCTGGAGATTCAGCAAAAAATATTTTGCTGGATGGATTGCTGTATTTACAGCTTGGCAAAAACCAGCCAAATTTTGCTAGGACATATTTTTCCATTTTTTACCATTCCCCCAGCTCAAGTTGCATAACGCATCTACGCTTTTTTGCATCTCAAAGAAGAAGCCATTGTGTTCTGTTGTCCTTCATACGAACAGTGAATAAATTGCACTGATGTTGCTGTCACTGGCTTTGAAACAAGTCATGTTGCTTGGGTGAATTCACTTGGAAACTACGATAGAAGATCCCGAATAGGAAAATAATATACATGCAATCGTTCATATTATAGAGGGGTTATTCGTGGAATAATAATGATACAAGTAATAATAGTTTTGCAATCAAATTATTTGAATTGGAAAAATGTGATTATTTAATACTTTGCAAGTATTATATTTAACATGTATGATAATGATACATGCAATGATACTGGAATAATTTTGAATAGTTCGATTTCCTCCAAATGTATTCTCCAAAATCACTTTTTGTATTTTTACTCTCAATTATGGGTGTTGAAGCATGAGGAAAACATGCTAAAGATAGTGTGTGTAGCTTATAGCTTGTAATTTTAACGAAAATCAAGCACTATTCCTATCACAGAGAAAAATGAATATATTTGTTAGCTTAATAGTTAAAAAAAAAATCATTTTGAAGATTTCAGTAACAAATTTTGAAAACGACGTATAATCAATGGTGTAGCATGGTTGTAGCATTGCTATAGCATTGATTATACGTCGTTTTCAAAATTTGTTACTGATTTAAACTTTGCACTGTCTAAAAAATATGCATTCCATTCTTTTATGTTATACACTCCAAAGGATTTCTGATATTTATTATCTTCCGTGAATATTGGGATGCTGTTTTTACTCTAAGGACTTATAAAAATATATTTTAGTTGCCAACCGCCATTGCTTCATAGTGCATCTGTTTCATCCGGGGATGTTTTCCGCGTTTTTTTTTCTAATTTCGGTAAGTAAAAGTGAGATTTTTGTTAAGTCCCGCATAGTTGTAAACTGCAAGCGTGCTATATCGCTTATTGTTCACAACCACTTACAACTATGCATTCACAACTTCACATGTTATCCGGCATCACTTTTAGTGATGATGTTCGTATATTGTGTTATACCATTTGGCAAATTGTAATGGGCCATTTCACAATATGGCGAATAGGCGGTTAAGTTAGGTTACAATAAAAATTCGGCGTTTTTCTCGAACAAAATTTTCGCAAAACAACAAGTTATGAGGTAGACATATAATTCATTTTCAGCAACAATAACAATAAATCAAATTGTTGCAAAGACGTTCAACCATAATTTTAAAACAAAATTGTAATTATCAATGAAATTGTTGATTTATTGTTCTTTACGTTATAATTAACAGCATACTGTATTGTTTGATTGTATTTTCGGGAATAGAGTATTATCGCAGACAGACGTTCAAGTTTGACTCAGCAGCTTGTGTAAAAAACATGGCCGCCACAAATTGCCAAGTGGCAATCAGCGAACAGATGGCGTTAGCGACGTTCATATTCAATCGCTGCCTCACATGTACGTTGCGACCAACAACTGTCACCACGGTCGTCTTCCAGCCGGATGGCGGGAAAAGACCGCACGTGTTGCACGCTAATAATGTTTCCACATAATTTGTGCAGAGTAAATGACTTTTATTTAATGTCTAAAATCTTTTGCACAAATTAGCGCAGGACTCTTGTAAAATATTTTACACATTATTACTTTTATTTTACATAGATTTACTTGAATAATACTGCATTTGGATGAACTTTACTCGCATTGGGAAATCTTTGTGAATGTGACGCAAATGTAGGAATGATTTTGACAGTGTTTGTTTTGATTTTATTTTTCGGTGGGTGGTGAATTGTGTGGTAAGTAAGCGGCTGGAAGCACGTGGTTTCTCAAACTGTCAACTGCACGCGACTGCACTGTGGCAATCGATTGCCTAGGTGTCGCTAGTGAAAATTTACATAGAAAATTTGAATAAATTTGTTCGAGCTAGAACGTCTGTCTGCGGTATTATAAAGCAAACTACTGCTCTCGAGTAACTGCTTTCACAAGCCAACCATTTTCATAATAATTCACAAAAAAGCAAGCTCATTTTACGCTATCTATATAATGTTTGCAAATAAAATTTCTTGTGTAGTTTGAATTATTAAGAAAATTGTTTGCTAGTGGAAGCAATTATTCGAATACAGCCGGATGCTTCAGTTTCTTAAGAAAAAAAAACGAATGAGTATATATGTAATAAAATATCATTGAAATATTATTTATTTAAATCTGGAGCTTGATTTGAATAGGTCGTATGTGCTTTTGTCGATTAAAAATTCGATCAGTTGGATTCGCTTATTATAGCGAAAACCGTTGAAATTGAGCGAAGTTTATACATACAGCAGAATCCTCACAAAACAGGCTCTCTGTTCCATCATAAAAAGTTTGCAAAATATCTGCCATATTGCTATACTGACTAAAATAAACTGATCGAATTTTATATCGACAAAAGCACATACGACCTATTCAAATCGAGCTCCTGAAATAGTTAGCGTTTGGAAAAGATCTAATCAAATGATAAAAAGCGCCAGGATCTTTCAGCACAAATGGGTCACTTTTCTCCTGAACACCGGACGTCTGCATCCTCCCGACACTGCTTTCTCTCGATTACTCAAGAAATTCGAATCACCTCCCTGGGAAGCTTGTTTGGCTGTTCGGCAAGGAATACTGTCGGTCCGGTTTAACTAACCTGTTCGAGTCGAAAATATTTCTCTTGATGAATTCCTTCCGGCAGGGCTTGTTGGGCTTCTAGTCGGCGAATACTCCCGGATTGACCTCGACCGACAGTTACATTTCCTCGTCGCCGTTCGCATACTGAAACTGCCCACTAATCATCACCCCAGTCACCAACAGCGGTTTCCTCAAGACCTGCTCAGCACTATCTCGAAAGCAGCTTCCATCGTCTCATCCGGCGGGGTTTTGGTGGAACAACACCGGTAGACTCGAATCCTCTAGGACGTCGGAACTACCCCCATCACGGTAAAGAGGGTGATGCGGGGGGTGATGTTTGTCTGCAGGGCAGTGCCGTCAACGGTAGTCAATTACTGGATGCCGATGCGTCAGAAGCCGGCGATTATGTTCCAGGGCCAGGGGAAAACTTTTCCGACTGCAGGAAGAAAAGGTTTGTTTTTGTATAAATTAAACCTACGTAAACCATGGTTACATTAGGTAAAATACTTACCGCTAGTAGTGGCACGTTAAGACCCAAGTCAGTCGAGCACCCGAAAATTGTCTGTGGTGCGTGCGGCTTACTAGAATTGCATTTTTATCAAATTTGGTAACAATAAGGAAAATTTGAAGAAAACTTGTCTCTTCAAAATTGAAAGTAGATTATTTCTTGTGAAGAAACTATATCGATAATTTGTTCAGATTTTACGGGAATAGCTTTTTAGTGAAAAGAAGTTGTAGAAATTGTAAGACGTTTCTTCCTTTTTTACATGCCAGAGAACGTTTCGAGACATATTTTCGAAATTGAAAGACATCCATCGATAGAGAATTTCGTAAAGAAGATTCTAGGGAAATAACATTTGTGAAAAAAGTTGTCTGAAATTTGCGAATAGCTTTAGAATTTGCAACAAAAATTCGCAAAAAGATCATAAAATTTGCCATTGCTCGAGAAACGATCGCCGCGAGACGATCAATGAACCCGCCTAGCTCGAAATAAGCAGACAGAATGAACCTTCGGAGTAATCCACGTTGCAGTGTACTAAGCGATATTTTTCAAAGGCCAAATCGCTCTGATTTTTTGAATGAAATTGTGGAACTATCTTATTTCTTTACAACATGTAGAAATAATAAGTTGATAATTTGATTTATTGAAAACAATATCAATTGGGAACCTCATACTATCAGTAACACTTCATTGCAATCATTGCTTGAAATCAGTTTCAGTTTAGTGTTAGTATTTCCTATTTACTGTAAATAGTAAAATGACAGACGCAAATATAGACAAATAGGTAAACGCGATGGTTTATTATACTTATATAAACATCCTAACTGTGATAAGAATAAAAACAGCCAAGGGCTGAAAGTCTCTATAATCAAGATAAATCAATCAATCAAGAATAGAATGCCGCATCGAAAGTCCGTCACAAGAACGTTTTCCAGGGCAAACAAACGGCACTCATTTTTAACCTTTTTATTGAATTGGTTTGAATAACATAGAGAAACAAATGAAATAATCTTATTGAATTTGATATTTGTTAGCAAGATTATGTACAGTTACATTCGACTTTTTTGGTGACTGACCATCTGATCACAGGCGCACCCTAGTCGTAGAAGAAATGAACTCCAACGTTATGAACGCAGCGTAATATGCTGCTGGCTTGTATGTATTGTTGCGCATGGAATCATTGCACCTAGGATTTCTCAACATTTTTATATGAAAGTATGAAATTTTGTATACACCAAAAGATTGCTGAGAAAATTTGCAATCTAATGGTGTAATTTATTCTGCTGAAAAGCAAACTTCATAGCATACTTTTTGAATTTCCATTCCATGCGTAAATATTCCCTCGTAGCCGCAGCACACGGTGTGAGGTAGAAATATGAAAACAACCAGCAGCAGCGAAAGCATTTATTGTTCATCTTATTGTATTCATTCCACCAAAAATGCGGGACGGTGGATTTGGCGGCATGCTTTCAATGTTGCTTACACGTTGCGGAGCCGTTGGGACCAAGTTGGAAATAATGATTATATTTTCGTGGCTATTGGGAAAACTAAATTCAAAATAAATTTAGGTATTTTTACATACAATTGTTACTACACGATAGATCCTTTGTAAGTTGTTTCGGAAAATTCCTAGGAAATTTCTTCAACATTCCTTCTGGAATTTTTCCTGGCGATTATACTAGGGACTTCATCTGAGGAGTCCACCAGAAATTCTTTCTGGAGAATGCAACGGTGGTTCCCTCTGGAAATATTATAAAGAAGTCCTTCTGGGGAATCTCCAGGAATTGTATTCCACCGGAAATTCCCTTTGATGATTTCATCTGGGATTCATCCTGTTCATTTCGCAAGGGTTTCCCTTTGGAGATTTCGACAAGTGTACTCTCCGGAAATTTAGCAAGGGATTTCCGTACGCCAGGAATTTCCTCTAAAGATTCCGCCTGGAACTTTCTCCGGAAATTTCGCAAGGGATGTATTCTGGGCATTCTAAGAATAATTCCGAAGAAAATTCCTGGTGGAGATATTCTTAGTTGAATTACCGGAGGAAATTCGTGGTGGAATCTCCTGGAAGAAAAACCTGGTGAAATCCCCGAAGAAAATTCCTCTTGGAATCTCCGGAAAAAAAATTCCTGGTGGAGATATTCCTGGTTGAACTCCCAGAGGGAACTCGTGGTGGAATCCACGGAGGAAATTCCTGGTAGAATACCCGGAGAAAATTCCTGGTAGAATTCCCGAAGACAATACCTGGTGAAGTCTCCGGAGAAAATTACTGGTGGAATCCCCGAAGAAATTCCTGGTGGAATCCCTGGAGGATATTCCTGGTAGTATTCCCAATGAAAATTCCTGGTGGAATCCCCGGAGAAAGTTCCTGTTGGAATCCCCAGAGAAAATTCCTGGTAGAAATCCCGGAGGAAATTCTTGCTAGAATCCCCGAAGGAAATTCCTGGTAGAATTCCCGCAAGAAATTGCTGGTGCAATCCCCGGAGGAAATTCCTGGTGGAAACCCCGAAGAAAATTACAGGTGGAATCCCCGGAGGGAATTCCTGGTGGATTCCCCGGAAAAAAAATCTTGCTAGAATCCCCGGAGGAAATGCCTGGTAGAATTCCCGAAGGAAATTCCTGGTGGAATCCTCGGAGGAAAATTCCTGGAAGAATCCCCGGAGGAAATTCCTGGTGGAATCCCCAGTGGAAGTTCCTGGTGAAATCCCCGGAGAAAAATACTGGTGGAATCCCCGGAGGAAATTCCTGGTGGAATCCCCGGAGGATATTCCTGGTGGAATCCCCAGAGGAAGTTCCTAGGAATCCCCGGAGGAAGTTCCTGCCAGAAATCCCGGAGGAAATTCTTGGTGGAATCCCCGGAGGAAATTCCTCGTAGAATTCCCGAAGGAAATTCCTGGTGGAATCCCCGGAGGAAAATTCCTGGAAGAATTCCCGGAGGAAATTCCTGGTGGAATCCCAAAAAAAATCCTGGTGGAGTCTCCGGAGAAATTTACTGGTGGAATCCTCGGAGAAAATTCCTAGTGGAAAGCCCCGGAGGAAACTCCTGGTGGAATCCCCGGAGAAAATTCCTTTTGGAATCCCCAGAGGAAATTCAAGTGGAATCTCCGGAAAAAAATCAAGTGGAATCTCCGGAGAAAATTTCTGGTGGAATCCCCGGAGGATCTTCCTGGTGGAATCCCCGGAGGATCTTCCTGGTGGAATCCCCGGAGGATCTTCCTGGTGGAAGCCCGGAGGATCTTCCTGGTGGAATCCCCGGAGGATATTCCTGGTGGAATCCCCGGAGGATATTCCTGGTGGAATCCCCGGAGGATATTCCTGGTGGAATCCCCGGAGGATATTCCTGGTGGAATCCCCGGAGGATATTCCTGGTGGAATCCCCGGAGGATATTCCTGGTGGAATCCCCGGAGGATATTCCTGGTGGAATCCCCGGAGGATATTCCTGGTGGAATCCCCGGAGGATATTCCTGGTGGAATCCCCGGAGGATATTCCTGGTGGAATCCCCGGAGGATATTCCTGGAGGAATCCCCGGAGGATATTCCTGGTGGAATCCCCGGAGGATATTCCTGGTGGAATCCCCGGAGGATATTCCTGGTGGAATCCCCGGAGGATATTCCTGGTGGAATCCCCGGAGGATATTCCTGGTGGAATCCCCGGAGGATATTCCTGGTGGAATCCCCGGAGGATATTCCTGGTGGAATCCCCGGAGGATATTCCTGGTGGAATCCCCGGAGGACAATTCCCGGTGGAATCCCCGGAGGACAATTCCCGGTGGAATCCCCGGAGGACAATTCCCGGTGGAATCCCCGGAGGACAATTCCCGGTGGAATCCCCGGAGGACAATTCCCGGTGGAATCCCCGGAGGACAATTCCCGGTGGAATCCCCGGAGGACAATTCCCGGTGGAATCCCCGGAGGACAATTCCCGGTGGAATCCCCGGAGGACAATTCCCGGTGGAATCCCCGGAGGACAATTCCCGGTGGAATCCCCGGAGGACAATTCCCGGTGGAATCCCCGGAGGACAATTCCCGGTGGAATCCCCGGAGGACAATTCCCGGTGGAATCCCCGGAGGACAATTCCCGGTGGAATCCCCGGAGGACAATTCCCGGTGGAATCCCCGGAGGACAATTCCCGGTGGAATCCCCGGAGGACAATTCCCGGTGGAATCCCCGGAGGACAATTCCCGGTGGAATCCCCGGAGGACAATTCCCGGTGGAATCCCCGGAGGACAATTCCCGGTGGAATCCCCGGAGGACAATTCCCGGTGGAATCCCCGGAGGACAATTCCCGGTGGAATCCCCGGAGGACAATTCCCGGTGGAATCCCCGGAGGACAATTCCCGGTGGAATCCCCGGAGGACAATTCCCGGTGGAATCCCCGGAGGACAATTCCCGGTGGAATCCCCGGAGGACAATTCCCGGTGGAATCCCCGGAGGACAATTCCCGGTGGAATCCCCGGAGGACAATTCCCGGTGGAATCCCCGGAGGACAATTCCCGGTGGAATCCCCGGAGGACAATTCCCGGTGGAATCCCCGGAGGACAATTCCCGGTGGAATCCCCGGAGGACAATTCCCGGTGGAATCCCCGGAGGACAATTCCCGGTGGAATCCCCGGAGGACAATTCCCGGTGGAATCCCCGGAGGACAATTCCCGGTGGAATCCCCGGAGGACAATTCCCGGTGGAATCCCCGGAGGACAATTCCCGGTGGAATCCCCGGAGGACAATTCCCGGTGGAATCCCCGGAGGACAATTCCCGGTGGAATCCCCGGAGGACAATTCCCGGTGGAATCCCCGGAGGACAATTCCCGGTGGAATCCCCGGAGGACAATTCCCGGTGGAATCCCCGGAGGACAATTCCCGGTGGAATCCCCGGAGGACAATTCCCGGTGGAATCCCCGGAGGACAATTCCCGGTGGAATCCCCGGAGGACAATTCCCGGTGGAATCCCCGGAGGACAATTCCCGGTGGAATCCCCGGAGGACAATTCCCGGTGGAATCCCCGGAGGACAATTCCCGGTGGAATCCCCGGAGGACAATTCCCGGTGGAATCCCCGGAGGACAATTCCCGGTGGAATCCCCGGAGGACAATTCCCGGTGGAATCCCCGGAGGACAATTCCCGGTGGAATCCCCGGAGGACAATTCCCGGTGGAATCCCCGGAGGACAATTCCCGGTGGAATCCCCGGAGGACAATTCCCGGTGGAATCCCCGGAGGACAATTCCCGGTGGAATCCCCGGAGGACAATTCCCGGTGGAATCCCCGGAGGACAATTCCCGGTGGAATCCCCGGAGGACAATTCCCGGTGGAATCCCCGGAGGACAATTCCCGGTGGAATCCCCGGAGGACAATTCCCGGTGGAATCCCCGGAGGACAATTCCCGGTGGAATCCCCGGAGGACAATTCCCGGTGGAATCCCCGGAGGACAATTCCCGGTGGAATCCCCGGAGGACAATTCCCGGTGGAATCCCCGGAGGACAATTCCCGGTGGAATCCCCGGAGGACAATTCCCGGTGGAATCCCCGGAGGACAATTCCCGGTGGAATCCCCGGAGGACAATTCCCGGTGGAATCCCCGGAGGACAATTCCCGGTGGAATCCCCGGAGGACAATTCCCGGTGGAATCCCCGGAGGACAATTCCCGGTGGAATCCCCGGAGGACAATTCCCGGTGGAATCCCCGGAGGACAATTCCCGGTGGAATCCCCGGAGGACAATTCCCGGTGGAATCCCCGGAGGACAATTCCCGGTGGAATCCCCGGAGGACAATTCCCGGTGGAATCCCCGGAGGACAATTCCCGGTGGAATCCCCGGAGGACAATTCCCGGTGGAATCCCCGGAGGACAATTCCCGGTGGAATCCCCGGAGGACAATTCCCGGTGGAATCCCCGGAGGACAATTCCCGGTGGAATCCCCGGAGGACAATTCCCGGTGGAATCCCCGGAGGACAATTCCCGGTGGAATCCCCGGAGGACAATTCCCGGTGGAATCCCCGGAGGACAATTCCCGGTGGAATCCCCGGAGGACAATTCCCGGTGGAATCCCCGGAGGACAATTCCCGGTGGAATCCCCGGAGGACAATTCCCGGTGGAATCCCCGGAGGACAATTCCCGGTGGAATCCCCGGAGGACAATTCCCGGTGGAATCCCCGGAGGACAATTCCCGGTGGAATCCCCGGAGGACAATTCCCGGTGGAATCCCCGGAGGACAATTCCCGGTGGAATCCCCGGAGGACAATTCCCGGTGGAATCCCCGGAGGACAATTCCCGGTGGAATCCCCGGAGGACAATTCCCGGTGGAATCCCCGGAGGACAATTCCCGGTGGAATCCCCGGAGGACAATTCCCGGTGGAATCCCCGGAGGACAATTCCCGGTGGAATCCCCGGAGGACAATTCCCGGTGGAATCCCCGGAGGACAATTCCCGGTGGAATCCCCGGAGGACAATTCCCGGTGGAATCCCCGGAGGACAATTCCCGGTGGAATCCCCGGAGGACAATTCCCGGTGGAATCCCCGGAGGACAATTCCCGGTGGAATCCCCGGAGGACAATTCCCGGTGGAATCCCCGGAGGACAATTCCCGGTGGAATCCCCGGAGGACAATTCCCGGTGGAATCCCCGGAGGACAATTCCCGGTGGAATCCCCGGAGGACAATTCCCGGTGGAATCCCCGGAGGACAATTCCCGGTGGAATCCCCGGAGGACAATTCCCGGTGGAATCCCCGGAGGACAATTCCCGGTGGAATCCCCGGAGGACAATTCCCGGTGGAATCCCCGGAGGACAATTCCCGGTGGAATCCCCGGAGGACAATTCCCGGTGGAATCCCCGGAGGACAATTCCCGGTGGAATCCCCGGAGGACAATTCCCGGTGGAATCCCCGGAGGACAATTCCCGGTGGAATCCCCGGAGGACAATTCCCGGTGGAATCCCCGGAGGACAATTCCCGGTGGAATCCCCGGAGGACAATTCCCGGTGGAATCCCCGGAGGACAATTCCCGGTGGAATCCCCGGAGGACAATTCCCGGTGGAATCCCCGGAGGACAATTCCCGGTGGAATCCCCGGAGGACAATTCCCGGTGGAATCCCCGGAGGACAATTCCCGGTGGAATCCCCGGAGGACAATTCCCGGTGGAATCCCCGGAGGACAATTCCCGGTGGAATCCCCGGAGGACAATTCCCGGTGGAATCCCCGGAGGACAATTCCCGGTGGAATCCCCGGAGGACAATTCCCGGTGGAATCCCCGGAGGACAATTCCCGGTGGAATCCCCGGAGGACAATTCCCGGTGGAATCCCCGGAGGACAATTCCCGGTGGAATCCCCGGAGGACAATTCCCGGTGGAATCCCCGGAGGACAATTCCCGGTGGAATCCCCGGAGGACAATTCCCGGTGGAATCCCCGGAGGACAATTCCCGGTGGAATCCCCGGAGGACAATTCCCGGTGGAATCCCCGGAGGACAATTCCCGGTGGAATCCCCGGAGGACAATTCCCGGTGGAATCCCCGGAGGACAATTCCCGGTGGAATCCCCGGAGGACAATTCCCGGTGGAATCCCCGGAGGACAATTCCCGGTGGAATCCCCGGAGGACAATTCCCGGTGAAATCCCCGGAGGACAATTCCCGGTGGAATCCCCGGAGGACAATTCCCGGTGGAATCCCCGGAGGATATTCTGGGGATTCCACTAGGAATTACTCCGGGAATTCCACCAGAAATTTCCTCAGGGATTTCCACCAGGAATTTCCTCCGGGGAATCTACCAGGAATTTCCTCCGGGGATTCCACCAGGTCTTTCCTCAGGGAATTTCACCAGGAGTTTCCTCAGGAAATTCCGCCAGGATTTCTGTCCAGGGATTCCACCAGGATATTCTTCCGGATATTCCACTAGGAATTCCTTCCGAGAATTTCCTCAGGGAATTCCACCAGGAATTTCCTTCGGATATTGCACTAGGAATTCATTCTGGAGATTCCACTAGGGATCCCTCCCGGAAATTCCACCAGGAATTTCCTCAGGGAATTCCACCAGGAATTTCTTCCGAGGAATCTACCAAGAATTTCCTCCGGGGATTCCACCAGGAATTTCCTCCGGATATTGCACTGGGAATTCATTCTGGGGATTCCACTAGGAGTTTTCTCCGGGGTTTTCACCAGGAATTTTCTCCGGGGATTCCACCAGGAATTTCCTTAGGGAATTCCACCAGGTATTTCTCAAGAAATTCCTCCAGGAACTTCATCTGTGGATTGCACCAGGATTTTCTCCTGGAATTCCACCAAATATTCTCTCCGGGGATTCCACCAGGAATTTCCTCCGGATATTCAACTAGGAATTTATTCTGGGGATTCCACTAGGAATTCCTCCCGGGTATTTCACCAAGAATTTCCTCAGGGAATTCTACCAGGAATTTTCTCCGGATTTTCCACTAGGAATTCATTCCGGGGATTCCACTAAGAATTCCTTCCGGGTATTTCACCAGGAATTTCCTCAGGGAATACCATCAGGAATTTCCTCCGGGGAATCTACCAGTTATTTCCTCAGGAAATTTCACCAGGAATTTCCTTAGGAAAATCCGCCAGGATTTCCGTCCAGGGATTCTACCAGAAATTTCATCCGGATATTCCACTAGTAATTCATTCTTGGGATTCCCGGAATTCCTTCCAAGTATTTCTCCAGAAATTTCCTCCGGGGATTCCACTCGGTATTTCCTCAGGGAATTCCACCAGGAGTTTTCTCAGGAAATTCCGCCAGGATTTCTGTCCAGGGATTCCACCAGGAATTTCCTGCGGATATTGCGCTAGGAATTTATTCTGGGGATTCCACTAGGAATTACTCCGGGAATTCCACCAGGAATTTCCTCCGGGGAATCTACCAAGAATTTCCTACGGGGATTTCACCGGGAATTTCCTCCGCGGGAATCTACCAGGAATTTTCTCCGGGAATTCCACCAGGAATTTCCTCCGGATATTGCACTAGGAATTCATTCTGGAGATTCCACTAGGAATTCCTCCCGGAAATTCCACCAGGAATTTCCTCAGGGAATTCCACCAGGAATTTCCTCAGGGAATTCCACCAGGAATTTCCTCCGCGGAATCTACCAGGAATTTCCTCCGGGGATTCCACCAGGAATTTCCTCCAGGGAATCTACCAGGAATTTCCTTCGGGGATTCTACCAGAAAATTCCTCCGGGGATTCCACCAGGTCTTTCCTCAGGGAATTTCACCAGGAGTTTCCTCAGGAAATTCCGCCAGGATTTCTGTCCAGGGATTCCACCAGGATATTCTTCCGGATATTCCACTAGGAATTCCTTCCGGGTATTTCACCGAGAATTTCCTCAGGGAATTCCACCAGGAATTTCCTCCGGGGAATCTACCAAGAATTTCCTCCGGGGATTCCTCCAGGAATTTCCTCCGCGGGAATCTACCAGGAATTTCCTCCGGTGATTCCACCAAGAATTTCCTCCTGGGAATCTACCAGGAATTTCCTCCGGGGATTCCACCAGTTATTTCCTCAGGGAACTCCATCAGGAATTTCCTCAGGAAAATCCGCCACGATTTCTGTCCAGGGATTGTACCAGGAATTTTATCCGGATATTGTACTAGGAATTCATTCTTCGGATTCCACTAGGAATTCCTTCCAAGTATTTCACTAGAAATTTCCTCCGGGGATTCCACCAGGAATTTCCTCCGGGGACTCTACCAGGAACTTCCTCCGGGGTTTCCACCAGGAATTTTCTCCGGATATTCCACTAGGAATTCATCTTGGGGATTCCACTAGGAATTCCTTCAGGGTATTTCACCAGGAATTTCCTCAGGGAATACCACTAGGAATTTCCTCCAGGGAATCTTCCAGGAATTTCCTACGGGGATTCCACCAGTTATTTCCTCAGGGAACTCCATCAGGAATTTCCTCAGGAAAATCCGCCAGGATTTCTGTCCAGGGATTGTACCAGGAATTTTATCCGGATATTGCACTAGGAATTCATTCTTCGGATTCCACTAGGAATTCCTTCCAAGTATTTCACTAGAAATTTCCTCCGGGGATTCCACCAGGAATTTCCTCCGGGGACTCTACCAGGAATTTCCTCCAGGGTTTCCACCAGGAATTTTCTCCGGATATTCCACTAGGAATTCATTCCGGGTATTTCACCAGGAATTTCCTCAGGGAATACCACCAGGAATTTCCTCCGAGGATTCCACCAGGTATTTCCTCAGAAAAATATCCCTGGATTTCTGTCCAGGGATTCTACCAGGAATTTCCTCCGGATATTCCACTAGGAATTCCTTCCGGGTATTTCACCAAGAATTGCGTCAGGGAATTCCACCAGGAATTTCCTCCGGATATTGCACTAGGGATTCATTCTGGGGATTTCACTAGGAATTACTCCGGGAATTTCACCAGGAATTTCCTCAGGAAATTCCACCAGGAATTTCCTCCGGGGATTCCACCAGGAATTCCTTCCGGGTATTTCACCAAGACTTTCCTCAGGGAATTCAACCAGGAATTTCCTCCGGGGATTCCACCAGTTATTTCCTCAGGGAACTCCACCAGGAATTTCCACAGGAAAATCCGCAAGGATTTCTGTCCAGGGATTCTACCAGGAATTTCATCCGGATATTCCACTAGGAATTTATTCTTGGGATTCCACTAGGAATTCCTTCCAAGTATTTCACCAGAAATTTCCTCCGGGGATTCCACCAGGAATTTCCTCCGGGGAATCTACCAGGAATTTCCTTCGGGGATTCCACCAGGTATTTCCTCAGGAAAATCCGCCAGGATTTCTGTCCAGGGATTCTGCCAGGAATTTCCTCCGAATATTCCACTAGGAATTCATTCTGGGGATTCCACTAGGAATTCCTTTCAGGAAATTCACCAGGAATTTCCTCAGGGAATTCCACCAGGAATTTCCTCCGGGGATTCTAACAGGAATATCCTCCGGGGATTCCACTATGAATTTTCTCCGGAGATTGCACCAGGAATTTTCTCCGGATATTCCACCAGGAATTCTTTCCGGGGATTTTACCAGTAATTTTCTCTGAGAATTCCACCAGGGATTTCCTCCGGGGATTCCATCAGGTATTTCCTCAGGAAATTTCACCAGGAGTTTCCTCAGGAAATTCCGCCAGGATTTCTGTCCAGGGATTCTATCAGAAATTTCCTCCGGATATTCAGTTAGGAATTCCTTCCGGGGATGTCGCCAGGAATTCCACTAGCAATTTTCTCAAGGAATTCCACCAGAAATTTCCTTCGGGATTTCCACCAGGAACCCTGGCAGAATTTTCAGAGAGAATCTTTAGCGGAATTCTCTAGGAAAATCTCTGGCGGAATCTTCAGAGGAAATTATTGAAGGAATTGCCGGAGAGAATTTCTGATGAAATACCCGGGCTAATATCCTGGTTTTATACTCAGATAGAATTTTTTGTGTAAAACTCAGAGGTAATTTTTGGTCAAATACCCAGAAGGATGTCCTGGCGCTAAAGGGTGATACGGTCAAAATTTGGTCACACAATTTGTTTCATAACTTGAAACTGCGTACACCAAAACAGCTGAATTTTGGACCAGTAATGGTACTTTATATCACAGAGAACAGACATCCAGGCTAGAACAAATTTCATTCGGAAAGTTGTGTAAGGATTTGAATCTTTACTTAAGTAAGGTTGCAAACCAATACACGATGACAACACTAACGCCACCAAACACCGTATTGCCACAGTCAGTGGTGAATTGAAACATTTCAAGTGGTGAATAAAATTAGTATGGGAAATTGACCGATTGCAGCGCCACGCTATTGCCACTTGTGTTGCCGATTTGAAATGGCCGTTAAATTTCTTACACAGTTTCGGAACTGGACTTGGATGTCTGTTCTCTGTGTTTATATGTAGCTTATACCATAAAATTTTCATCAAAATCGGTTTAGTATTTGCGGAGATATTGTGTATCCTGCAAACTGCAATTTGAAAATTTTGTACAAAGAGGATTAAAAAATAAAAACATATTTTTACTCTTTTATTTATAGAGCCAGAAATACTGAACCAATTTCAATGAAAATTTTTCTGTATATAAAGTATACATATCAAAATGTTGTGTAAAAATTTCATTCAATTTGATAGAGTCGTTACAAAGCTATATTTGTTTAGGTGGTCAAATTTTGTCAAATTTTGTCAAGTCAAGTCAAATTTTGGTCACACAATTTTTTTCATAACTTTAGATTGCGTACACCAAAACAGCTGATTTTTGGATCAGTAATGGTACATTATATGTAGCTTGTACCATAAAATTTTCATCAAAATCGGTCTAGTATTTGCGGAGATATTGTTGAACCCTGAGATCTGCAATTTTAAAATTTTGTGCAAAGAGGATTCACACATTTTTACTGTTTTATTTATAGAACCAGAGATACTTAACCGATTTCAATGAAAATTTTTCTGTATGTGAAGTATGCATATCAAAATGTAATGTAAAAATTTCATTCAATTTGATCCAGCCGTTACAAAGTTATATTTGCTTAAGTGGCACCCGGTCAGTTTTTTCATATTCAAACTGCTACAACTTTGAAAGTATGCATACAAAATGGCTCAAAATTTTACTAAGAACATATTTACATAATAGTATTATACTGTAAAATTTTGATAAAAATCGGAGCAGTATTGATAGTTCTATAATCGAAATTGTGCTTTACTGACCTTAAATTTCCGAAAATTTACTATGGAGCGCCTTTGTACAAAATTTTAAAAAGGTAGGTCGATGGTTTTATCTATATATCAATCAATACTTAATCGATTTTGATGAAAATTTTATGGTATAATCTACATATAATGTAGCATTACTGGTCCAAAAATCAGCTGTTTTGGTGTACGCAGTCTAAAGTTATGAGAAAAATTGTTTGACCAAATTTTGACCGTATCACCCTTTACTCTTGATGTGAATTCCCGGTAGAATCCCTTGAGTATCCTGATAGAATCTCCCAGAAGAAAATCCTGAGAAATTGAAGAATCGTCAGAGGACATCCCTGGTGGAGTCCCCAGAGGGAATTCGTGGTGAAATTCTCGGAATAAATTCCTAGTGTAATATTAGAATGAATTTTCAGTGGAATCATCATTCCACTGTTTTCTGTTGAAACCTTAGTGCAGGCGGAATCCTTAGAGGAATTTCTTAGTGAAAACCCCAGAGAGAAATTCTGGTGGAATATATGAATGGAATTCCTGGAGATCCTGGTGGAATCACCAAAGGAAATTCTTGGTGGAATACCTGAAGGGAATTTCTAGTGGAATCCCCAGAGGGAATCTCCCAGAGAATCCTTTGAAGAAATACCTGGTGCAATACCCATACGGAAATCATTTGCCAGACCTCCAGAGGAAATCTCTGATGGAATCTCCAGATAGAATCCCTGGCGCAATTTCCAGTGAAAATTCCTGACGCAATTTCCTTTGGAAATCCTTGCCCAGAGAAGATACCCAGAGAAAATCTGCCAGAATCTCAAGATGAAACCCCTGGTGGCATTTCCAAAATAAATTTTTGGTGGAATTCCCAGAAGACATCCCTGGCTAAATCTTCAAAGGGAAACCCCGGCGAAATTCACAGATATAATTCTTGGTGGAATCCCCAAATGCAGTACCAAGTATAATCTCCAGGAAGAATTCCAGAGGGAAGAAATTTCCTAGGAACTTTCCGAAACAACTCGCAAAGAACCTAACGTTTGGTAAGATTTGTATGTAAAAATATCTAAATTTACATTAGTTTTCCCAATAGCCGCGAAGAATATAATCATTATTTCCTACTTGGTTCCAACGGCTCCAAATAACCGCAACGTGTTAGCAAAATTGAAAGCATCAAATCCCCTGTCCTGTCCCGCATTGTTGGTGGAATGAATACAGTTAGATGAACAATAACTGCTTTCGCTGCTGCTGGCTGTTTTCATATTTCTACCTCACACCGTGCGCTGCGGCTACGGGGGAATATTTACGCATGGAATGGAAATAGAAAAAGTATGCTATGAAGTTTACATTTGAGACGAATAAATTACACCATTAGATTGCAAATTTTCTTAGCAATCTTTTGGTGTATACAAAATATCATACTTTCATATAAAAATGTTGAGAAATCCTAGGTGCAATGATTCCATGCGCAACAATACATACAAGCCAGTAGCATCTTACGCTGCGTTCATAACGTTGGAGTTCATTTCTTCTACGACTAGGGTGCGCTTGTGGTCGGATGGACTCTTGTATCCTAAATCGTAACAGAAGTGATCTGGAGCGCATATTCTTAGAGAAGATGATTATAACTACAAGGAATAAGTTTTGAATATTTTGTTATTTCATCAGCTCATTGAATACAAATATGCCATCAGTTTCATATATTGCATAAGCTTCGCATTATAATTGTGTAAGTTATGACTGCTATTTCTTACCCTCAGCTGAAGCTGAAAAGAGTAAGTTATAATCGGAATTTGCACTACTGATATTTTTTTAGTTTATCTGCTGATATCATGTTGCTCGATGGTGTGAGTTGATTCAAATACCTTACCTTTATCAGGATTTTGAATTTGTTCACGTTTGATTATTTCAACTTATTTTATTGTAAAGTGAGTTTTTGGTAACATATGACATTTAGATCGTTTGTAAAAATACTTGATATTTTATAATATGTTTTTAATCATTACTCAAATACTCAAACATCGGTATTTGCTATTATGATTATTTTCAAATGCGAATAGCAATACTTTTCCCGCAAAAAGAACAGTAGTCTTTTATCATCGCTTATGTAGTGGTGGCTAGTTCATTTTTCAAGCAGATTCACTCTTGAAATTTCAAATCGGCGGTTAATCACAGATTATTTTCGGGTGCTCGACTGACTTGGGCCTTAAGGATCGCTTTGGATGCAATATTTGGTCTTAAAACGGGCACAAATTAAATTCCGAGTTGGGTCCGGTATTACTCCAAATTTTGTTTCGTGTGAAAATTGTCTTGTAAGTGTGTAAGTGTCTTTTCTGAAACAAGCACCAACAATTTGACATAATGTGAATTGATGTTTCCACCATTGGTTGCAAGTTTCCATCTTTATAACTTTCAACAATGTTTGCACAATACAGTACATTGTTACACCTTGGTATGGATTACCTAAATTGTGATATGTGGTTGAGTGCTTTGAGTTTTATATCATTTAACACTAAAGCAACTATTTGTCATAGACTAACATTATCAGAGAGAAGAAATTTATTGTTTGGAGTTTAAGACAAATTGTATTTCTCTATGCGGGAGGCAATACAATCCAATATTTTTCTTCCCATATCAGTTGTCTTTATCACCGGAATGATCAAATTCCTGCACCTAAATGGATCCGGAAAACTAAGAACGGCGGAGGAACTTTGGAGGAATCACCAATCACGTTTATTTTATTTTCTGTAAGCACATTTTCCTAATAAGCATTATTATCGTCGCACCACCAAATCGAAGTCGTCGCTAGAAGCACATGCGAAGTTGCAGCTGCGAAGTAAATTTGAATCTAATTTTTCTGTTGCGCTAATTAAGAGCAACAATATGCACTAATCCAAAATGAGTTGCGACATTTCTAAGTAGGTTAAAAATCAATTTTCGCACGTTCGGTCACTTCGTATTTCGACCAAAAGCATAATATAATTGAAAATTTATATTTCCTTATCAGATTTCACCAGCACCAGGAAGCCGCATTTATCCAGCGTTTGCTTTCAAATTGACCCAGGAAACATGGACGAACACACAGCGGCGGAGGAATCTTGGAAAACGCTTCTGGTGAATATCTCCGGCTAATATACTTCAGTATTGGATTTAGTGGATTTATTTATTGTATTTTAGAGAAAGATTATGCCAATAAAAATTAATATGTCGGTTTTTTCTTCAACTAAACTTGTTACATTTTTCTTTTTCTTTTCGATTGAAAAAAAAAAATCGTAAACAAATTCAAATATGCATCGACAAATATATTTGGTATATGCATTCCAATGCAAAACACCAATATATGCATTGAATGAATAACCACAAAAATATGCATTGCAAAGGGTGGGCAGATGGAATATGATTTTAGTAAAGATTTTATGCATTTTAGCATTTTCTAATCTCTCCGTATACGGCGGTTGCTCTCTCTCAGTAGGTGCGTTCGTCGATTGTATGTTGAATGATTTCAAGCAAACTGTTTTGCTTACCTTCAATAGTCAATTTCATTGTCTTCTCGCGCTCAGTATCATACGGGCGTATCTACAATGATCGATTTCTCTTCATCGATTTTCTCTTCGGCTCATAACTTGGCTTGCAAATCATTTTTGGTTGTTTTTGTTGTTTTAGATGCTAGTCCTAGTCGTCCTTCACCGAAATACACCGAGAGATCATCCGAATATTGGTCGTATTTTCAGGAATAATCCGAAGAGAAAATCGACGAAGAGAAATCGATCATTGTAGATACGCTTGTATGATACTAAACGCGAGACTTGGTTCTGGTCATGTTCTCTCGGGAGTTCTTTCTTATATTTCTTCCAGACACCAGATTTTACAGCTTACAGCTTACATCAATTCACTTCAAGAACATCATTGTCTTCAAACCATCCGCGAGCACTAATCGAATATGGTCTATCTAGTACACACCGCGCGAAGATTGATGCAGCAACTCCGGCTATCACACAGTTCGAATCCCGATTTTCCGAAGCATGGCAAAAAACAAGCGAAAAAATAAACTACGATTCACTCAATAATACACATAGTTGACAGCTTCCGAGAAATGCCCGCAGGGGTGTGCACTTTCTTCGGGTCGATAAAGCAGATCTGTGAAATGTTTATTATTCACTGTATCATAAAGTTTATGATACAGTGATTATACCACTAATCTTTCCACAAAATTTTTGTTCGAGAAAATGAGCATTTTTGAAAGGTAACTGTGGTAATTTAGCACATCAATAAGTAGGCCAAGCTCTTGGAATTATTATTATTAGTCGAGACGTCAACTGGATAAGTACCACATTGGCGACGAACGAACCCCGTTTGCTTTTTGAACCTTCAAAACGATTATCTGAACGATTGGCAAGACGTCTCAACGGTTTTGGGGATCCAGACAATGAAACAAAATCAAGATACGTTGTCCGTGGAAGAACGTGCAAGTGCTGCAAGTGAAGCTGATCATCAAGAAGGAAATCTTCTGCTGTGTCGAAAATATGGGACATCCTGCAAGAAAAAAATCAAGCCAAACAAGTTGGTGCCTAGGTAACGAACTTCGGTTTCCTGAATCGAAAACAAAATAACAAGTTCCTTTTTAAGGGACTGCCTCAGGAACGGATTTAATCCGTTGTGTTAGGCGAAAAAAAAAACAATGAAGTTCACCTCAAAGGTGGACTGCCTCAGGAATGGTTCAAATCCATTGAGATAGGCGACAACATTACCAAGTTCAAGTTCCTTTGCAAGGGACTGCCTCAGGAACGGATTCCATCCGTTGAGTTAGGCGAAACAATTTTCAAGTTCACCTTAAAGCTTGGTATGCACCTGGAACGGAAAGCAGCCAAGTAAAAAATCCTCTAATTACCAAAGTAATTTTGACAATCGAGCTTGAGAGCAGAAACAGAAGAAGAAGAAGAAAATAATCGACGAAATGTTTGTTTACAAACAAATTCGGATTATTTTTTTTTGGTTTCGTGTCGGCTTGCATAGGATCCTGCCAGATCCTGCGGGCTAGCAAATACAAATACAACAGTAGCACCAGCAGCGCTGGCAGTAGTGGAAGTACCCTCAACAGTAGCACCGGAAGCAACAACGTCAAGCATTGCTCGTCGTCGGAACCGTTTGCGTGGTCTGCTTCAAGCCGATCCAGTTCTACGCCAGTGCGACCATCTGTGTACTTCGAGTGTTTTACCCGGATTCGGGTGCTGTGTCGGCAGAACGATTGTCCCATCTGTCGGCGGGATTTGGCCAAGGTAATCTCGAAGACGCTGGCGCCGTATCGGGAGCTGGACGTGAAGAATCAGTTTGAGTTGTACGATAAGCAGTATCGGACGGACGGAGAGGTGCAGCAGGCGTTTTTTGAGCTACTGGACAATAAGTGTCCCAGGTGCGACGAGAAGAACTTCTTCAAGCTCGACATCCTGCAGGAGCATGGCCATCCACCGGCGGATCGGCAATCCGGACATCGTCGGCCATCGGGGCCATCCGCTTTGCGAGTACTGCGACAAATTGTTCCTGGACAAGGACGAACTGTTTCGGCATCTGCGGAAGATGCACTTATTTTGCCACTTTTGCGATGCCGATGGGACCAACTACTTCTACGGTGACAATGAATCGAGCGAGCGAGCAGGAATAGTTTACGGCGGTGTTCCGATCGGAAATAATCTGCGGGCGCATCGAGCTTCGGCCCACGGCAAGAGTAAGAATAAGCTGACCAATAAACAGACCAGGACTTTAGAGTTGGAGTTCAGTTACCGTCATTCTGGTTCGGGACCTTTGGGAAGTGGCCCCGGCGGTGGTCGAAATCGTGGTGGAGAAAATAGCGATCGCGGGGATGGCGGTGGACACCGCGGAGGCTACGACACGCAGAGAGATGTCGATGCGATTTGTCTCCGGTAGCTGTGTGGAATCAGAAATGATCCGGGATGGGAGGAAATTTTGAAGAGTAAGTATTTTGCCTCCCTTTACCAATTAAAAAAAAGCGTTAGTTGTTGTTCAAAAACTCATAAATCACATTTCATCTTTCAGTCACACCGATTGATTCCTCTCTGCCACCGTGGACTGTCTGGAAGAGGCGGTAGCAAGACATATATCCTGAGCACTACTTCATCCCATCCAAACTGGAATCGTCTCCAGCCAATGAGATCCTAGTGAAAAACACCCTATGGCCAAAGATGCAGAAACTACGCGCTGGAGGAAGGATGCGATTTACAGCTGGTGATCCAAGCAAATGAGTGTCCACAGTATGATCATTTAGTGCTGATTGGACGCACGATTCGGTCCATGCTTCCGGATCACAAAATAGGAAGGTGATTTTATAGTGTATAGGAAGGACTTAAAGCAGATTTGCGGGGTGCTGGATTGGAAAGGAGAATTTGTGATGGCATTTGGAAGAAGTAAAGTAGAGGATCCGGTAGTTTGATCAATGGTTTATGAAATAGATATGTATTGTGTTTTGCATTCATACATTAACAATACAATAAAATGTTAAACTAATAAACTGTAAAAGTTCCAATATGTAGGAGTAAGAACTGATCTGTTATTACAGCTAGTTAAAATATATATTAAGTGTAAGTACGAGCAAAAATGTTTTCTTAGACGTTGATACATCATGAATTTTCTTAGTGTTTTAGGGATTCTTCCAGGAGTTTATCCTGTCCTACTTTAAGGTGTCATACTGCATCACGAAGCTTTCAAACGAATCATTGACTTTTTGCTTTTTAATGATTGTTTGCCTCGCGTTTTTGAAGTTATAAAAAACTGTAATTTCTGCAGCAACGCAGCAGAAAAAGTATCATCGTAATCACTGCGAGTGAGTAAATAGTGTGATACTTTTTCATACGAATATTCGCTTTGGTTGCAGAGAATTATCACTTTGAAATTTCGAGCCGCATATTCAACATGGCTGCCGGTGCTGATGATGCCGTAAGAAGCCTTAAAGAGTTCCTTCTGGTATTCATCCAGGAGTTTTAATGGGATGCCATATAAACAGTAACTTCTGGAAGGAGTTCTTTTCGGGATAACTTTAAAAAATACTAAAGGGATTTCTACATCTATGCATTTTGGGATTCCTCTGGAAATTCTACTGAAAATCTTAATGATCCTGGAAAGAATCATTTCTGGAATTCATTCAGTCGTCATTCGTCGTCAACCTCAGCATGGTCTAGCTGAACATACCGCTTCGGCTATTGAAGCCCTTCTTCCAGGAGCTCTTGAGATTCATTCTTCCCTGAAATTCCTCCAAAAGTTTCTCGGGAATTTTCGAGGAGTTTCCGGGAATGCCTCCAGGAGTTTCACAGGAATTCCTTCAGGATTTTCCCGGAATAAGCCTCCAGAAGTTCTCCGAGAATTCCTCAAAAAGTTCCTCGGAATTTCCCAGAAGTTCCGCGGGAATTCTTCCACACATTCCTTCCAGGGGGAAATTCCTCCACACATTCTTCCAGAAGTTTCTCGGGAATTCTTATAAAATTTCCTCGGGAATTCTTATGAAATTTCCTCGGGTATTCTTCCAGAAGTTCCTCGGGAATTCTTAGAGAATTTCCTCGAGAATTCTTCCAGAAGTTCCTCGGGAATTCTTAGAGAATTCCCTCGGGAATTCTTCCAGAAGTTCCTCGGGAATTCTTCCAGAAGTTCCTCGGGAATTCTTCCAGAAGCTCTTCGGGAATTCTTCCAGAAGTTTCTCGGGAATCCTTTCAGAAGTTCCTCGGGAATTCTTCCAGAAGTTCCTCGAGAATTCTTCCACACATTCCTCGCAAATTCTCCCAGAAGTTCCTCGGGAATTCTTCCAGAAGTTCCTCGGGATTTCTTCCAGAAGTTCCTCGAGAATTCTTCCAGAAGTTCCTCGGGAATTCTTCCTGAAGTCCCTCAAAAATTCTTTCAGAAGTTCGTCGAGAATTCTTCCAGAAGTTCCACGGCAATTCTTATAGAAGTTCCTCGGGAATTCTTATAGAATTTTCTCGGGAATTCTTCAAGAAGTTCCTCGGGTATTCTTACAGAAGTTCCTCGGGAATTCTTCCAGAAGTTCCTCGGGAATTCTTCAGGATGTTCCTCGGGAATTCTTCAGGAAGTTCCTCGGGAATTCTTCAGGAAGTTCCTCGGGAATTCTTCAGGAAGTTCCTCGGGAATTCTTCAGGAAGTTCCTCGGGAATTCTTCAGTAAGTTCCTCAGGAATCTTTCAGGAAATTCCTCGGGAATTCTTCAGGAAGTTCCTCGGGAAATCTTCAGGAAGTTCCTCAGGAATTCTTCCAGAAGTTCCTCGGGATTCTTCCAGAAGTTTCTCGGGAATTCTTCCAGAAGTTCCTCGGGAATTCTTCCAGAAATTCCACGGCAATTCTTATAAAAGTTCCTCGGGAATTTTTATAGAATTTCCTCGGTAATTCTCCCAGAAATTCCTCGGGAATTCTTCCAGAAGTTCCTCGGAACATCTTCCAGAAGTTCCTCGGGAATTCTTCCAGAAGTTCCTCGGGAATTTCTGTAACTATTCCCGATGAAATTCTGGAAGAATTTCCGCGTAACTTCTGGAAGAATGCCCGAAGAGCTTCTGGAAGAATTCCTGAGGAACTTCTGGAAGAATTCCCGAGGAACTTCTGGAAGAATTCCCGAGGAACTTCTGGAAGAATTCCCGAGGAACTTCTGGAAGAATTCCCGAGGAACTTCTGGAAGAATTCCCGAGGAACTTCTGGAAGAATTCCCGAGGAACTTCTGGAAGAATTCCTGAGGAACTTCTGGAAGAATTCCCGAGGAACTTCTGGAAGAATTCCCGAGGAACTTCTGGAAGAATTCCCGAGGAACTTCTGGAAGAATTCCCGAGGAACTTCTGGAAAGTTCCCGAGGAACTTCTGGAAGAATTCCCGAGGAACTTCTGGAAGAATTCCCGAGGAACTTCTGGAAAGTTCCCGAGGAACTTCTGGAAGAATTCCCGAGGAACTTCAGGAAGAATTCCCGAGGAACTTCTGGAAGAATTCCCGAGGAACTTCTGGAAGAATTCCCGAGGAACTTCTGGAAGAATTCCCGAGGAACTTCTGGAAGAATTCCCGAGGAACTTCTGGAAGAATTCCCGAGGAACTTCTGGAAGAATTCCCGAGGAACTTTTGGAAGAATTCCCGAGGAACTTCTGGAAGAATTCCCGAGGAACTTCTGGAAGAATTCCCGAGGAACTTTTGGAAGAATTCTCGAGGAACTTCTGGAAGAATTCCCGAGGAACTTTTGGAAGAATCCCGAGGAACTTCTGGAAGAATTCCCGAGGAACTTCTGGAGGAATTCCCGAGGAACTTCTGGAAGAATTCTCGAGGAACTTCTGGAAGAATTCCCGAGGAACTTCTGGAAGAATTCCCGAGGAACTTCTGGAAGAATTCCCGAGGAACTTCTGGAAGAATTCCCGAGGAACTTCTGGAAGAATTCCCGAGGAACTTCTGGAAGAATTCCCGAGGAACTTCTGGAAGAATTCTCGAGGAACTTCTGGGAGAAATCCCGAGGAACTTCTGGAAGAAATCCCGAGGAATTTCTGGTAGAAATCCCGAGGAACTTCTGGAAGAATCCCGAGGAACTTCTGGAAGAAATCCCGAGGAACTTCTGGAAGAGTTTCCGAGGAACTTCTGGAAGAATTCCCGAGGAACTTTTGGAAGAATTTCCGAGGAACTTCTGGAAGAATTCCCGAGGAACTTCTGGAAGAATCCCCGAGGAACTTCTGGAAGAAATCCCGAGGAACTTCTGGAAGAATTTCCGAGGAACTTCTGGAAGAATTCCCGAGGAACTTCTTGAAGAATCCCCGAGGAACTTCTGGAAGAATCCCCGAGGAACTTCTGAAAGAATTCCCGAGGAACTTCTGGAAGAATTCCCGAGGAACTTCTGGAAGAATTCCCGAGGAACTTCTGAAAGGATTGTGGCAGAATTCCCGAGGAACTTCTGGAAGAATTCCCGATGAACTTCTGGAAGAAATCCCGAGGAACTTCTTGAAGAATTCCCGAGGAACTTGTGGCAGAAGAATTCCCGAGGAACTTCTGGAAGAATCCCCGAGGAACTTCTGGAAGAAATCCCGAGGAACTTCTGGAAGAATTTCCGAGGAACTTCTGGAAGAATTCCCGAGGAACTTCTGGAAGAATCCCCGAGGAACTTCTGGAAGAATCCCCGAGGAACTTCTGAAAGAATTCCCGAGGAACTTCTGGAAGAATTCCCGAGGAACTTCTGGAAGAATTCCCGAGGAACTTCTGAAAGGATTGTGGCAGAATTCCCGAGGAACTTCTGGAAGAATTCCCGATGAACTTCTGGAAGAAATCCCGAGGAACTTCTTGAAGAATTCCCGAGGAACTTGTGGCAGAATTCCCGAGGAACTTGTGGCAGAATTCCCGAGGAACTTCTGGAAGAATTCCCGTGGAACTTCTGGAAGAATTCCCGAGGAACTTCTGGAAGAATTCCCGAGGAACTTCTTGAAGAATTCCCGAGGAACTTCTGGAAGAATTCCCGAGGAACTTATAATAAATAAATTATTGACAATATTTTCTATAGTTTCTGGAATACATCCCAGTGAACTAGAAATTTCTGAGAATATGTGAGGATTCTCAGGAATTATATAAAAATATTCCATATTTTTTTCTGATTTTTATAAATGGTTGAGAATATTTTCTATAGCTTCTGGAATACCCCAACAAACATTTTTGCTGTACAAGAGTGGAACAAACCACTTATCCCAGATGACTGGGAATTTCTGAGAATTTTTAGTGATTAGGTATATGAATATAATCCATAATGCTGATGATTTTTAGAAAAGATTAAGATTTTTTTATAGTTTCTGGAATATATCCGAGATGACTGGGAATTTCCGAGAATCTTTAGAAATCATTAGGATTTTTTTCAAATATATTCCATTATGCTTCTGATTTTTATAAATGATATTTCTATAGTTTCAGGAATACACCCTAAATGAATTTCTTAGAATCTTCAAAAATCATCAGGAATTTTTTAAATATATTCCATAATACTACTGTTGTCTATAAATGGTTGAGAATGTTTTCTATAGTTTCTAGAATACATCCCAGGTGACTGGGAATTTCTGAGAATGTTTAGGGATTCTCAGGAATTATATAAATATATTCCATAATGCTACTAATTTTTATAAATGATTGAGAATATTTTTTATAATTTCTGGAATGCATCCCAGACAACTGTGAATTTCTGAGAATTTTTAGTAATGATTTAAATATTTAAATATTCTATAATGCTACTGAATTATATAAATAATTGAAAATATTTTCTATAGTTTTTATAATAAATCCAATTTGGTTGGGAATTTCTGAGAATTTTTGGGGATTCAGAGGATTTATATTAATATATTTCATAATCCTATTGATTTTTATAAATGATTGAGAATATTTTCCATAGTTTCAGGAATACATCATAGATGACTGGGAATTTTTGAGAATTATTTAAACATACTCCAAAATTATACCGATTTTTATAAATGATTGAGAATATTTTCTATAGTTTCTAGAACATACCCCAGATGGCTGGGAATTTCTGATAATTTTTAGGGATTCTCAGGAATTATATAAATATATTTCATAACCCTATTGATTTTTATAAATTGTTGGGATTATTTTCTATAGTTTCAGGAACACATCCCAGATGACTGGGAATTTCTGAGAATCTTTAGAGATCCTCAGGAATTTTTTAAATATATTTGATATTGCTACTGATGTCTATAAATGATTGAGAATATTTTCTACAGTTTCTAGAATACATCCCAGATGACTGGGAATTTTTGAACATTTGTAGGGATTTTCAGGAATTATATAAATTTATTCCATAATGTTACTGATTTTTATAAATGGTTGAGAATATTTTCCACAGTTTCTAGAATATATCCCAGATGACTGGGAATTTTTGAGAATCTTTGGGAATTCTCAGGAATAATATAAATATATTCCACAATGCTATTGATTCTTATAAATAATTGAGAATATTTTCTATAGTTTCTAGAATACATCCCAGATGACTGGGAATTTCTGAGAATTTTTGAATATTCTCAGAAATTTTTGAATATTTTCCATAACGCTACTAATTTCTATAAATGATTGAGACAATTTTCTATAGTTTCTGGAATACATCCCAGATGGCTGAGAATTTCTGAGAATCTTTGGGGGTTTTCAGGAATTATATAGATATATTTCATAATCCTGATTTTTATAAATAATTGAGAATACTTGCTATAGTTTCAGGAATACATCCCAGATGACTGGGAATTTTTGAGAATCTTTTAAGATCCTCAGGAATTTTTTAAATATTTTCCATAATGCTACTGATTTCTATAAATGATAAAGAATTTTTAGGGATACTCAGGAATTATATAAATAGATATAGTCCACAATGCTACTGCTTCTTATGAATAATTGAGAATATTTTTTATAGTTTTTAGAAAACATCACAGATGCATGGGTTGATTGATTGATTTATCTTTATTTGAGAGACTTTCAGCCCTTGGCTGGTTCGTCTCTATGCATGGGGATTTCTGAGAATCTTTAAATATCCTCACGTTTTTTTTTTAAATATATTCCATAATGCTACTATTCTTTATAAATGATTAAGAATATTTTTAATGGGAGCCCATATAGCGGTAAACGCACGGGTATTCAGCATGACCATGCTGAGGGTGACGGGTTCGATTCCCGGTCGGTCCAGGATTCTTTCGTAAAGGAAATTTCCTTGACTTCCTTGGGCATAGAGTATCTTCGTGCCTGCCACACGATATACACATGCAAAAATGGTTATTGGCAGAGGAAGCTCTGGAAACTGTGGAAGTGCTCATTGAACACTAAGCTGAGAAGCAGACTTTGTCCCAGTGAGGACGTTACGCCAAGAAGAGGAGAGAGAGGAATATTTTTTTATAATTTCTGGAATGGATCCCAGACAACTGTTAATTTCTGAGATTTTTTCGTGATTATTTAAATATATTCTATACTGCTACTGAGTTTCATAAATGATTGAAAATATTTTCTACAGTTTTTATAATATATCCCATTTGGTTGGGAATTTCTGAGAATTTTTGGGGATTCTGAGGATTTATATTAATATATTTCATAATCCTATTGATTTTTATAAATGATTGAGAATATTTTCAATAATTTCAGGAATACATCCCAGATGACTGGGAATTTTTGAGAATTATTTATATATATTCCATAATTCTACTGATTTTTATAAATGGTTGAGAATATCTTCTATAGTTTCAGGAATACATCCCAGATGACTGGGAATTTCTGAGATTTTTTAGAGATACTTAGGAATTATATAATTAAATATATTGAACCGAGATGAACCAGCCCTGGGCTGAAAATCTCGTTAATAAAGATAATAAAAAAAAAATATATATTGAACAATGCTACTGCATATTTTAAATAATTGAGAATTTTTGTTATTGTTTCTAGAATACATCCCAGATGCTTGGGGATTTCTGAGAATCTTTAAATATCCTCAGGATTTTTTTCAAATATATTCCATAAAGCTACTGTTTTCTACACAGCTAATCGCGTTCGGTAATTTTTACCGAAATCTCAACCGCTGAGCGGTCGGTAATGGATTTTCAACGAAATTCTGTAAAAAATAAACAAATTTCGGTAAAATGTTATCGTTTATCTGTCAAACTCTAACGACCTTCGGTAAAAGTTGCTACCTTTACCGATTTTTTCCTGTAAAATAAACTTAACGGTTGAGATTTCGGTAAAACACTACCGAAGTCGGTGATTTTTTCTAACTGTATATAAATGATTGTTTCCAGATGGCTGGGAATTTCTGAGAATCTTTGGGGTTTTTCAGGAATTATATAAATATATTTCATAATCCTATTGATTTTTATAAATGATTGAGAATACTTTCAATAGTTTTAGGAATACATCCCAGATGACTAGGAATTTCTGAGAATCTTTAAAGATCCTCAGGAATTTTTTAAATATATTCCATAATGCTACTGATTTCTATAAATCAGCGTTTCTCAAACTATGGGTCGCGACCCACTGGTGGGTCGCGGGTTGATTTTTGGTGGGTCGCGAAGGTCAGCTAATCATTTTCTAATTAAAAAATATTCCCTTGGAGAATCGGCAGTGTTAGTTCTAGAAATTCGGGTTATCCTTATTTCTATTCAATATTTTATATTATAAGTCTTAGTCTGGAGTATAATGAATATTGAAACTATTGTCTGCGTTCTGAAATCGATTCTAGAACTATGACTTTTCAATCAGATGGCTTAAAATTTGGGTAAACTTTTAGCTTTTACTTTTGTTCTTAAAAACTGAGATTAAGTTGTTGTTTTAAGTTTGCATTTCACGTCGATTTTAGCAGTTAAAATATAAAAAAATATCAAAATAAGCAAAAAATACCACAAAAACCTTAGCTTTGACGAACCTAAGTAAGACTTTTACGAAAATCAGAACAATTGAAACATGATTTGAATAACAATAGAAATAAAAAGTGTGTATGAAAGATATGACTAAAAATTTCAAGAGGATCCACTCAGCAGTACTAGAAATCTAAAAACTGTTTGATGTCCATCCACTCGCTATCAATATTCATAGCATTTTCATCCCGAACTTTCATTTTTAATTTGATTTTAAATTTCTGTAGAAGCACAAAGTTGCCATATCTTTAAAGAGTTTGAAGAAATTCTTTTTCTTTATTTAGCCTGATACAAATTAAATTTTGACTTTTTGTCTCCCCCCCCCTTCAAAAATTTTTGGCCGGATTTAGCATTTTGAGGGGGCAGATAAAAAAATATTTATCAAAATTTCGGGTCTTGCTAAAATTTCTTTAACAATTCCGATGAATTTTTAATATTTTTCAGATTAAATGCTTTATTATTTTTATCCCCACCAGTTTCTACGTGCTGGTGGGTCACCAAATTCTATAAAAATCAAAAGTGGGTCGCAAGCTAAAAAAGTTTGAGAACCCCTGCTATAAATGATTAAGAATATTTTCTATAGTTTCTAGAATACATCCCAGATGACTGGGAATTTCTGTGAATTTTTAAATATTCTCAGGATTTTTTTAAAATATATTCCATAATGCTACTGATTTCTATAAATGATTGAGAATACTTTCTATAGTTTCAGGAATACATCCCAGATGACTGGTAATTTCTGAGAATATTACAAGATCCTCAGGATTTTCTTAAATATATTCCATAATGCTACCGATTTCTATAAATGATTGAGAATATTTTTCATAGTTTTAGGAATACATCCCAGATGACTGGGAATTTCTGAGAATTTTCAAGGATTCTCAGGAATTTAATAAATATATTCCATAATGTTACTGATTTTTATAAATGGTTGAGAATATTTTCTATAGTTTCTAGAATATTCCCAGATGACTGGGAATTTATGAGAATATTTGGGAATTCTCAGGAATAATATAAATATATTCCACAATGCTACTGATTCTTATGAATAATTGAGAATATTTTCTATAATTTCTAGAATACATCCCAGATGCCTGGGAATTTCTGAGAATTTTTAAATACTTTTAGGAATTTTTTAAATATATTCCATTATGCTACTGATTTCTTTAAATGATTAAGAATATTTTCTATAGTTTCTAGAGTACATCCCAGATGGCTGGGAATTTCTGAGAATCTTTGAAGTTTTTCAGGAATTATATACCTAAATATATTTCATAATCCTATTGATTTTTATAAATGATTGAGAATACTTTCTAAAGTTTCAGGAATACATCCCAGATGACTGGGAATTTTCAGGATTTTTTTTAAATATATTCCATAATGCTACTGATTTCTATAAATGATTATGAATATTTTCTATAGTTTCTAGAATACATCCCAGATGACTGGGAATTTCTGAGATTAAAAATTATTAGGATTTTTTTCAATATATTCCATAATGCTACTGATTTCTATAAATGATTGAGAATATTTTTTATAGTTTCTAGAATATATCCCAGATGACTGGGAATTTCTGGGAATCTTTGGGAATGGACTACCTGCTTTGCGCGCAGCCACAGTTGATCAGCAGGAGTAAATCAATTTAATTTTGTATGGCGAAATGCATCTAAACTTGAATTACTTGAAATACAAAGCTTTCCCGAAAAAATATTTGGTAGGCTTAATAGTGGTCACCATTGTGCACAACCACTACCAAATATTTTTTCGAATAATGTGTTCCACTTTGAAGAATTTGCCTTTAGATGATATTCGCCATACAATATTTTTGCGATTTACTTATAGCGATTTTTCGCGCATAGAAGCAAGCGCCACATTTGTCGATGCGGAGAGTTCTATAGTTTCTAGAATATGTTCTATATAGTTTCTAGAATATGTTCTATAGTTTCTAGAATACATCCCAGATGCCTGGGAATTAGAAGACATCCCTGATGGAACTCCTGAAGGAATCCCTGAAAGAACTCCTGGAGGAATCTCTGAAGGAACTCCTGGAGGAATCCCTGGAAGGAACTCCTGGAGTAATCTCTGAAGGAACTCCTGGAGGAATCCCAGAAGGAACACCTGGGGTTTCATTCAAATATTACGTAACGCAAAACATGACAATTTTAGACCCCCTCCCTCCCCCACGTAACAACTTTTGTAAGGAAGATTTTGAAATTTTGTATGAAGCGTAACACAACGCTAGACCCCCTCCCTCCCCCCATTACGCTACGTAATACTTGAATGAAACCTGGAGGAATCCCTGAAGGAACTCCTGGAGGTATCCCTTGCGGAACTCCTGCAGGAATCCCTGAAGGGACCCCTGGAGAAATCCCTGAAGGGACTCCTGGAGGAATCCCTGAAGGAACTCCTGGAGGAATCCCTGAAGGGACTCCTGGAGGAATCCCTGAAGGGACTCCTGGAGGAATCCCTGAAGGGACTCCTGGAGGAATCCCTGAAGGGACTCCTGGAGGAATCCCTGAAGGGACTCCTGGAGGAATCCCTGAAGGGACTCCTTGAGGAATCCCTGAAGGGACTCCTGGAGGAATCCCTGAAGGGACTCCTGGAGGAATCCCTGAAGGGACTCCTGGAGGAATCCCTGAAGGGACTCCTGGAGGAATCCCTGAAGGGACTTCTGGAGGAATTCCTGCAGGAACTCCTGGAGAAATCCCTAAAGGAACTCCTGGAGGAATCCCCGAAGGAATTCCTGGAGGAATCCCCGAAGGAATTCCTGGAGGAATCCCCGAAGGAATTCCTGGAGGAATCCCCGAAGGAATTCCTGGAGGAATCCCCGAAGGAATTCCTGGAGGAATCCCCGAAGGAATTCCTGGAGGAATCCCCGAAGGAATTCCTGGAGGAATCCCCGAAGGAATTCCTGGAGGAATCCCCGAAGGAATTCCTGGAGGAATCCCCGAAGGAATTCCTGGAGGAATCCCCGAAGGAATTCCTGGAGGAATCCCCGAAGGAATTCCTGGAGGAATCCCCGAAGGAATTCCTGGAGGAATCCCCGAAGGAATTCCTGGAGGAATCCCCGAAGGAATTCCTGGAGGAATCCCTGAAGGAACTCCTGGAGGAATCCCTGAAGGGACTCCTGGAAGAATCCCTGAAGGGACTCCTGGAGGAATCCCTGAAGGGACTCCTGGAGGAATCCCTGAAGGAACTCCTGGAGGAATCCCTGAAGGAATTCCTGGAGGAATCCCTGAAGGAACTCCTGGAGGAATCCCTGAAAGAACTCCTGGAGGAATCCCTAAAGGAACTCCTGGAGGAATCCCTGGAGGAACTCCTGGAGGAACCATAGCAGGAACTCGTGAAGAATCTCGGAAGGAGTCCCATAATAAATTCTTGGAGGAATCTCAAAAGTAATCTCACAAAAACCTCATTGGAGAATCCAAGAAGCATTCCTGGCAGCGTAGAAGGAATCCCAGCTGAAAATTCTAAAGGATTCCCGGTAGGAACTGTAGAAATTGTGAGCGCAAGAACCGAAATAAATGAAAACATGTAGATGTGTGGAGAAATGCAAGAAAAAATTCTTGAAAAAAAAATCCCAGATGGAACTTTTGGAAGAACCCCAGTGATTCCTAGAAGAATCCCAGAGAAGCAACATCAGAGAAATTCCGGAAGGATCTTCTAGAGGAGCTGTAGAAAGAGCTTCTGAAAGATTTAGAAAGAAACCCCTGAAGGAAATGAAGGAAAATAACAGATTGAAATACTGATTCTGGAATCTCAGAGGAATTTTTTGACAACGGAATCTCAGAAAAAACTTTTAGGGGAATTTCAGAATGAACTTCTGGAAAATACTAGTAGGAATTGCTAAGAATTTCCAATAGCTTCTGGAGAAACACCAGATAAAATTTCTTGAAGAAACCCAGAAGGAAGCTCTGGAGGAATAACATAAAAAAAATTGAAGGAATCCCATTAGGAACTCTTGGAGACTTTTCAGAAGAAGCTCCTGGAGGAATTCCAGTAGTAACCACATATAAACACTTCTTTTTTGAAAATAGTTGCTCTCCACATTCATTTTTCTTGATTTGCAACAAGTCCCGGCATCTAATCCCGGCAACAGCTGACCGCAGAGTTCGTGGTGCTGGTTCCATAGAGATATTGGGATTAGATTCCGGCAGGGAACTTTATCTATTATTTCAGAAGACATGCTTGGAGGAATCTGGAATTCCCGGAATAATCTTTGAAGGAACTGTTTCAAGATCCCGGCGATTCCTAACGGAAGCCTAGGAGGAACTCATGCAGGAATCGTAGACAGAATCTCGAAAGGAACTCCTAAAGAAATTGCATAATTATTTTCTGGGAGAATCCTAAAAAAACCGGAATTGATGGAGCAACCCCAGATAGAAATCTTGGAAAAATCTAAGGAAATCCTGGTGGAATCCCAAAGGATACTTTTGACGGATTTTTTAAGATAAATTCAAAAGAATTCTAGAAGGAAAAGCCGAAGAAATTTTAGAAGGAACTTCTGGGGAAAATCCAGAAGAAACTCCTATAAACCCCAGATAAAACTTCAGAAGGAATCCCCGAAAAAAAAAATCATAGAAATCTTTGAGGTTTATCACAGTGTCTTGAAGAAATTCCGGAAGGAACTTGTCGAGGAATTCCAGAAGAATCTCCTGGAGAAATGCTCGAATGAATTCTTGGAGAAATCCCCATAGAAATTCATGAAAAAATCCTCGAAAGAATTCTATAAATATCTCACTTCAAACTAGTCAGGAACAAATCAATGAATTTCTTAAATGAAACCAGAATGAAGCATCCCCAGGAAGATCGGAAGAGCTTCAAGAGGCATTCTGTAAGGAGTTCCAGGAGGAATTCCCGTAATAACTCGTTGGAGAATTCAAAACCATAAAAGCCACCAAGGATATCACCTTGCTGTTTACCGAAATATGCACATTGGTTGAAAAGCCACTACCGAGGTAACTTCCTTCTTCGTGAACCCTTTGTCCATCACTTTTTCTAGATGCTTTTCAGTATGTATTCCCAAAAAGTTTCCATTTCATGCAAATCCCCGCTACAATAGCTGCAAAAGCTACTGGTTCCGGCATCTGATCCAGTCGTCCACGTAGAATTCCGGCAGCAGCGGCAGGGGTTCATTGTGACGACAGAGTTCCAGTGCTGATTTCAACGAGAAACTGACGACAAGGAATCGGATTCCGGCAGGAACTTTCTCCAAAAATATCTTCCAGCTGCACCCGTTGTTGTTTACGTATATCGCACCGGCACGAACCTGTCACTGAAATGTCACTTTTACTTGCGGAATAATGGGTCAGATCATTTTTCCCAAAGCAAAAGTGACAGTTGGTTTGATCGACACAATCATCACACCATCATCACCATCATCATTGTTCATCGATTATTCCGTTTCAGCTGCGTACTGCTCAAGTAATTTTGAGAGCGGAATCATTCCGTGACCATTTCTTGGCCTATCCTTTTCCACAGTACTTGCGAGGTGCGTACTGCCCATAAAGGTAAACTGCCTCAGGAGCGGATTCAGTCCGTTGAGCCAGGCGAAAAATATTGAAGTTCAACTCAAAAGTGAACTGCCTCAGGAACGGATTCAACCCGTTGAGTTAGGCGACATCATTACCAAGTTCAGCCCTAGAGGTGAACTGCCTCAGGAACGGCTTCTGTCCGTTGAGTTAGGCGACAAAATTACAAAGTTTGCTTAAAAGGTAGACTGCCTCAGGAACGGAGTTTTCCGTTGAGTAAGGCGAATCTCGAGACGAGATAGGTCAGCTACATTTTGCTTTTCGGGCATATGTTCATTCCTAAATTCGAACGGTTGTAGCGTTGTAGTCTACGCACCCATCTCTCGATGCGACTGAGAGACAGTGACATCGGCTTAAAGATTGCGGCTAACGGATGATAGCCGGATTCGAATTCAATGTCTCTCCCATGTAAGTTTGAAGTTTTCAACGCTCCAAACTATCGAATATCCGTGCGATTCTATTAGTGACTGCGTGGCTGCCTTGGAAGGATATTTCTAAAAAACTGCTAAAACGCAAATACATCAAAAGTTGAGGCTTCACGTTTCTAATTAACGCCAAAATTATAATGCTGTTGTTAAAGAAAAGGAGATGTGGTAATTTAGCACATCAATAAGTAGGCCAAGCTCTTGGAATTATTATTGCGCATTGCGCGGTTATAAGTGCGACGATGAAGTGCGGAATCTCAAATAAAAGTGCGATTTTGTGTCAGATCGTTCCGGTCTCTTCACCGCACTTATTCATTAGCTCGTGATGAATAAGTGCGGTGAAGACACCGGAACGATTTGATGCAATATCGCACTTTTATTTGAGATTCCGCACTTTGTCGCAGTCCAGTTAGCAATGCAATAAACTATATTATTAGTCAAGACGTCAACTGGATAAGTACCACAGTAACGATACTTAACAACCCATTCAGTCTATCATTGAAACTCTGTAAACGATAACTGCTATCATTAATATGATTCGTTGAATCGTCGGTTTATAATCCAGTTTATGATAACACGAATAATTGGAATATGATATCCTGTACAATTTCTGTATTCGGGCGGTAGAATACAATTAGCCGGTAAACAATTTAATCACTAAAACAATATCAATATCAACATTGTTGTCGTTTCGTAAAATAGACTATTAAATACCCGCATAGTGAAATACAATTTGTATTACAGTCCACACAGTATGTCTCTTTTATCTGATACTGTTACTGTACCACGAACAGTTGCTTTTCTGTTGAAACTATAAAACTCAGAGCATTCGATCATAAAAAACGGTTTATGTAACCCATCTCAAGTTGTAACAGATTATCATATTGTGAAAAAATGGTCATATAATATAAGAGTGAAAACTCGGAAGGCATGGTGGCAATATACAATGACCTTTTCTCAAACGGTTTGTGATTATTTTTGCGCAACACACTTACACATGCGTATTTCACTGTATGCCACCTAAATTCGACAGTTTGCCAAATAGTAGCTTGCATTGGTATCTGTACCGACTGAACTTTTGCAGCTTTCAATTTTGTAAAAAAAAAAAACAAATTCTTTCGCCCGCAAGTGGAGCGACAACAAACCGAAAATTAGCTCGGTAAACGGTTTCAAGTGCATGTAGCGGTCTGGATTTTTCTGGATGAAACAAAGGTAAGTTTTCAATAACTCCTAAATTTGTTTTTTGTGCCATATTTCATCGCATGTTAATTATTTTGCAGAATTCCCGAACTTGTGTGTCCGTCTTCGAGTGGTTCCCCAAAAGGTAGGAGAGAAGGATTCGTTATGCAGCGAGCGAGAATTGTGTGTCCTTTGAGACTAAAATCTGCTTCTACCGGAGGAAGGTGCACAGTAAGTTTTAATCACCGTAGGTGCTGCTGGGTCTAGGATGGAACACCGCGCAAGTCGGAGCATTCCAGCAGACTCCGACATCTCATCCGATCGGAATGACCCGAGACACAGGTTGCGCTGCTCGGTAGGGTGCGTGAAAGTCTTTCGACATAGTTTAAGCATTTTGGAGATGAATTCGAGGAGAAATATTTAGTGAATAAAAAAAAAACTTTGATTATAATGCATAACCATCTTTTTATTTTTAAACAGTTCAAATATAGCTCAACCATATGCCATAAGCTTCAAATACCATGGAAGACCATAAACCAATAATAACACATACATTGTCCGTTTTTCTTCCAGATTTATTGTTAAACTGATCTCTAACCATTTGCTATGCAGTAGATTGTCTCAAAAACTGGATAGTATATTGACCGTATCCTCTACGGTATTGCGAAAATTTTGTTCGAGAAAACGGGCGATTTTTTATGGTAACCTATCTTAACCGCCTATTCCACATACTGTAATTTGGCGGCTTACCATTTGTCAAACTGGCAAATCTGTACATGGAATGGTTATCTTACTGTTATCTCGGATAGTCTGTGAAATAGTTAAATGGCAATTACTAATAGTCATCTACAGTATATTGTGGATTTACCGGATACTTGTATTCTACCGGTTACTTAAGTAGCCGTTACAAAGTAGCCGTTTTCATATAAAAATCAACTTGATTGTCAAAAAATGAACGTCGGTGAGTAGCTAGTGGCAACGAGGAATAGCGCATACAATAAAAATGTTTAAAATCATTTTTAAGTTACTCTTTTTATAAAACGGCTACTTTGGAGGCCATACTGAAGCGACCGGTGGAATACAAGTAGCCGGTAAATCCACAATAAGAAACATTGCATTTACAGTTAGCGATTATGCGGGTACGTAGAGGCTTTATACCAAAATGTCAAACTCCGTTGAAAAACAAATCTGATCTAGTACGTTGTTCATATCTGTCATTTTTACAGCACTGAAATGTTTACATTTTTCTGTGTTGGCAAGCAAATTATATCAAAAAATTAGAAAAAATCTTAAATTTAATAACAAAAATTTGCGAAAGGATCAGTTTTCGTTCGCTGATTTTTCTCAGCCATGAGCAGCAGGCCTACAATATCCTGTGTTAAGTGGGTGGATTTCAGTGATCACATGGTGAGCATCTTCCTGGATGTGTACGCGAATGAACATTACTCGGATGTGGCGCTCATCACGTCGGATGGCGATCAACAGCTGACGGCCAGTCGGATGGTCCTGTCCATGGCTTCCAAGTTCTTTGAGAACATTTTCCGAACCGCTCTCAGCACGATACCATCGTCCATTCACCACATAAATGGAGGCGCTGGCCGAACGGATATCAGTGCACCGGATGTGGTCGTTATGGTTCCCGATGTAAGTTTCACCATCCTGAAGCACGTCTTGCATTTCATCTACACCGGAGAGGTGCACGTCAATGCCCGGGAAATGTCGGACTTTTTCGAAGCGTGTCAGCTGTTCCAGCTGAAGGGACTGGAGTACACGAACGGGAATGTCAACGGAGTGAAGATTGCCGGATCGAACATCATCACCCCGGATCAGTACGAGTATGAGGAGCTGCAGGACGCGTCGTCATTCGGCGACGAGGGCGCTGTGGAACAAGCTGGAAGTGGGATCATGGAACAGACGATCGACGCGGAGGAGGTCAGCGGTAGCGAGGGGGTGTTTCATGTGGAGGAAGATTTGCAGAAGCATGGCAACGAAACGGAAACCGAAGGCGAAGGGATCAATCAGTATTACGAGGTAAGTGATGTGCGTTCGATGTGATGATTGATTACACAGTGGGAATGAGAGTCGAAAATTTCTTCAATTTCAGATGGACGTGAGCATAGTCGACATGGATTCAGTGAACAGCAACCAGGAGAGTAACGATCAAACGCTGATGATAACGAAAGAACAGTTGGCCGACGCTGAACATCAATCACAGATTTCGGACGATGCTGAGACGAGTGGAGAATCATCTGGGATGTTCAAAAAGCGGTTGAAAAATGTCGAATATGGAGAGAAGCTAGACGAGGCCATCCAGACGATCATTCACGGGGGTGCCAGTTTCCGGACAGCATCCATACAGTATGGTATTCCGAAAACGGTTCTTTGGCGAAAGGCGGTCAAAGCGCCTAATTATAAAGCGGATCGATTCGAGCTCCCTTCGCCCAGGAAAGAAGCCATCGAAGCGTTGAAATCCGGCGAAAAGTTATTGAACATCAGCAAACGGTTCGACATACCATTGTCAACGCTGCATCGCGATAAGTTAAGACTGTTCAGTGAAGGCGCCCTGCCGGAAAATGTCATACTAAAGCAGAGGGATAAGGGTTCGGATTTCAAGGTTCGTGTCCTCGAAGCGGCTCAACAATGTTTGGCGGGCGCCATGTCTCAATCGGAAGCGGCCAAGTTCTATCAGCTACCGAAGACCACCATCTGGAGGAAGATTAGAGCGCTGCGGGCAAGCGAAGGTGGCCAAATGGATGCCAGTGAAGGCAGTTCGGACATGGCAGCGGATATGATGAACGTGAAACCGGAACTGGTGGATGTGCTGGATAGTGGCGACGATGGTACGCTAGAACAGGATGAACAACTCGAAGCGGACTTTGTGGTAATGGTGTAGCGTGGAATAATACATGAATAATTTTTAACAAAATATAGCCTTTTTTGTGATGACCATTGGTATATACTGGGGCTAGAAGATAGAACCCACGCGGGGGCCTAATGGGACCATCATATAAGAAACAACAAAAATGGCAGGTTCGGATCATATCCGTACACTAGTTTTACGGTTGAATTCCCATACATATGTCTATTTCTTTGCCACAATCATTTTAACCAAAGCTACGTTCAATACTCACAAGCGTCTTGTTCGTCCTGGATTTCCCCCGAAGGACCATCCTTCTCCATGCAGCGTTTCCTATGTTTGTAGTACGTCGGTTGATCTCCAAAGCTGCGGCCACACACCGGGCAAGTAAACGGCCGTTCTCCGGTGTGCGTCCGCCGGTGGTTCATCAGCTGGCCCTTCTGCGAGAAACCCTTGCCGCAGAACTCGCACTTGAAGCGCTTATCGTCCTGATGGATTAGCCGGTGACGCGAAAAGTTCGACTGCAGACTGAATCGTTTTAGGCAGATGTTGCACTGCCACGGTTGCGACGGGACGTGCGCCTCCATGTGATCTCGGAGCTGCGCCGCGGAAGAGTTGTGTTTATTGCAGATGGTGCACACGAAGAGATCCGTGTGGACGTTGCGATGGGTGATGAGCTGTTGCTCTTGCAGGAACTGCTCGGGACACTCCGGACAGGTTAGATACGGGTAAGGGACATCCGGGTGGCCTTCGTTGATGTGCTTCTGCAGGTCACTGGATCGGGAGAAGACTTCGGAGCAGAGGGCACATGGTAACGATCGGGAGATAACGTTCCGCTCGGCGAATTTGCCCATTTGGGTGTTGTGGTTCAGTACTCGGTGCTTCGCGTATTGGCCCTGGGTGAGGAAGCGTTCCTCGCAGTAGCGGCACTCGTACGGCAGGAGATTGTCGTGCAGAAGCGAGTGCTTAGTCAGGGCGGTGGACGTTTTGTAGGCCGCGGAACATTTGTCGCACTTGTAGGGTCGTTCGTTGGAATGGACAATGTAGTGTTTCTCCAGGTTGGCTTTGGTGGCGAACGTCTTGCCACAAAGTTTGCAGGTTGCTGCCGGTAGCTTCTTATGTTGATACAGGTCATGCTGCTTGAGCAACGCATCGTTCAGGAAGATTTTTCCACATTGTTCGCACTGGAAGATCTTCGTTCGGCGCTTGTATCGCTTCGGCAAGGGGTGATCCGCCCCATGAACTTTGTTCTCGTGAATTTTAAGACTCTCTTTGGCGCTGAAACATAGCGTACAGAAAGCACATTTCCTCGGACGAACCGTTATGTCGTGACAACTGAGATGTCGATTGTAGATTGTAACCTTTCCGAATGTCTTGTTACATTCGTCACATTTGTAATCAATTTTGCCGGCGTGCGTTTCCGTTAGATGTGCCACCAGCCCGTCGATGTCATCCATAGATGTATTGCAAATGTAGCACTTCCTAGCTAGAATATCCCGCAAGTATTCCTGTCTAAGTGGTTTCGGTGATCCAGGTTTACGACCTCGTTTCTTCTTTTGGGTTATTTCTTTTGGGAACGTCTGCTTTCTTTGGCGTACTTTCTTAACCTTTGGAACAGTTTTGATAACCCTCTTCCTACATTTCTTACGAAGCTTCGACAGTGGCACATCGTCTTCTTCGCTAGACGATTCAATCTCTATTATTGAATCATTTTTGGACTCATGTTTTACTTCTTTCCTATCAGCGATCTCTTCATTTACCGTTTCGTCAGGTTCCCCTCCGTCAACAGCCGGACTAACCTCTCTCGATCCATGTCCCGGCATCACTTCGTCTGGAATCTCTTCCTTCGTCTCCACCAGCACGGCCTCAACTTTCATTTCCATCACGGCCGATTCACATTCCTGCCGCGCGAACGTCATCAGCTCTCTGAAGTCCATCTCCTGCTGTAGGGTCTCCCGGGCCCAAGACTTCAGGACATCCACCTTCACCAGGCAGCGTTCGCAAATTTCCGTCAGAAAATCATCCATCGTCAGCGACACCTTCATCACCGCCCGAATGGTGCTGCTCAGCGACACGTGTTCCATCTTGCCGGTTTTGGGGAACATGTGGGACCGCTGCTCGAACCGGAGGCACAACCTACAGCTGGATACGTCCACGATGTTGCTTTGCCTGAAATGGAAATGTTCTCTATTGAGTATGAGGTGGCTCAAGCTAAGAACTTAAAATAAAAGTAAGATATTTCAAAAATAATTCGCAGTTTCTGGGAGTATTTATTCAGGTATCAGAAGGCTGGCTACAGAGGCGCGTTATCCTCCATTTGGGACATTTGTGCCATTGTCATAATAAAAGCCTATTTCATCGCCTACCTGCAACGGCATCATCTAAATCCATTGAAGTGTCAAAGGATGGTGAGTATCTATAAAATAAAAAAGAGATCCCAGCTGGTTGAATGAGGATTCCTGAAACGTAAGGTTTGCGAAGTAACATTCAAGTGTTCAAAAAAGATGTAGCGATGGTCGAATAAAGATGCTGCATCTGACATATGCTACACGGAAAAATATTAAAACCCAAAGAATAAGTTTTAAAAACTCAAATTTGGCTAAACTGCTTTTAGTTTTAACTCAAAGTTGGGTTGTTTTCTCCCTCGCCCCACCGCAATGTTGTCAAAAACAAAGAGAGAAGCACCGACGCATCCGCTGCTCTTCCGTGGAAGAAGCCAAATTTGGGTTTTCTTGAGTTAACCCAAATTTGCGTCATTTGAGGCCTCCGTTGGGTGAAAATAACTTACCAGTGGGTTAATTTTTTTTGCCGCTCTCAAACGAGAACTACTCACTCACCACTTTCGCTGTTTGACGCAAATTTGAGTTATTCCACGGAAGACCGGGATTGCGTCAAAACAACTTAAATTTGGGTTGATTTGTAGTTCCGTGTAATTGGTCAGCTCGTGACTAGAAATCCTCTACATAGAGATAAGCGGAAGTTACATATGTCGATTCGGCAACGCTGTTCATTTTGTTTACATCAGCTGCCAACACTTGCCGCAAAGCTAGATGTTCAAACTTTGTGCGTGACTTCGTAGTGGTTCAAGTTGTATTGTTTACATTTTCTAATTATGGAAGAATTTTTTTTCAAAATTTTGAAAAAAATAGCGGAGCAATCGATGAAATCTGAAATTTATTGCAAAGTGTTAAGCTAAACATATCGGCAGAACTGAAGCAAGAAGCAGCAATGAAAGTTTTTTCGAGAAGGACAGCAACAAAAGTTTCGTCATAAGCTTGAGCTTTTGAAAGCAGAATTAATTAAATTCTATCTTTTTACTAAATTTACACACACCGTCAATTTCTCGATATTAAAAATAAATAATTTTAATTTATTCAATTCGGATTGCAATACCGTTCAATCGACGCCTTCTTACGAACGATCAGTCTGTTCATTTGGCTCACACTTTGACAGTTCTTTCTGCTCGATTGGCTTACAATGGCCGCTTCCGCAGATCTCTATAATGTAGGATTACTACTCGTGACTAATTCTACTAGAGCAAAGCGTTATGTCTAACTAGGGCGCAAAATTTTCGAGCAGACGAGTTGAAGTTCACCGTGCGGCAATTTTCATTCACTTGCCTGCATATTCATATTCAGCTGCTCGATACTCGTTTGTCAACTGAATGAAAGTCAATGAATATTTGTAAACATCTTACAAAGTGTTTAATGCTGATAAAATATTGCTGACTGCACCCCAAATTGGACTGACACAATAGTGTGCACACACCTTCAAAGTGTGATTGCAGCGCAGGGTCACGTCGGATCGAGTTGAGGTCTTCGGTGCACTTATTCCTCGTGAATGGAGGAGGAATAAGTGCACCGAAGACGTCGAGACGATCCGAGGCAAATGTGCACTTTTATCACACTTTTTAGGCGTACCAAAAAAAGTGTGATAGTCCAATTTGGGATGTAGTCTGCAATATTAACGTTTCGATTACATTTAGCGGTGCTTTACATCGATCTTTTCCCATTTGATTGTTGTGGAGTGTTTTTGGAAGGAATCGTAACCACAAACGTAGGTAATTATGAAGATGTTTCTCGATCGGCTTCATATTCAATGACTACGAATAGGAAGCAATCAGTGAAGTACTAGATTGAAAGTAGTGAGCTGGATTTTTGTATGGTGAGATGATCAGTTCTCCGTTTTTGCAATGAAATGGTGCAAACAGCGTGGGTTATATGATTCCTTGCCTAATTTGATGCTGTTTGAGCAAAAGTTTGGGTAACTGTGTTGTTGAAGTTGCAAGAAATAAATAATACAACAACGCAGTCACCCAAACTTTTGCTCAAACAGCATCAAATTAGGCAAGAAATCATATAACCCAAGCTGTTTGCACCATTTTATTGCAGAAACGGAGAACTGATCATCTCACCATACAAAAATCCAGCTCACTACTTTCAATCTAGTACTTCACTGATTGCTTCCTATTGACTGACTGTGTGAAAAAGCAGAGCGAAAATGAATTTGTTTGTTTTGAACATTCAGTGCAGAATCATTCAAATTCGTGCTGTTTTCAGTCAATGACTATGAAAATTTTGCACCCTGTGTCTAACACTTCCTCTCTATTATATCTAGGAAAAGTTCTATTGACGGTTTCCCCCCTTATCGAACGCGACGATTTGAATCCGTTGCGGATGAAACCGTCGCCAGAGTCGTCGCAGCCAATCAGCAGGCGGGAGTCTGACGTTTCTCCGATCTCACTAACACAAACAGCAGCAGAGGTGGTGCTTGATTCGTTGCGATGATTCAGAAATGCCGACTGGAAGTTGGCAGCGCGTTTTGTTATGAAAGCAACATTCAATATTATGGAGGATAATGAAAAGACATCTTGTTCAGTTCACTGTCTAAAGACTTCTGACAGAGTATATTTATTTATCTCATTTCTTCGATCATCTCATATCGTTCACATACAGAGACAACTGGTTGGTTCACCAACTCACTATTCGAAGGTCTGTTCAATTGCACCCATTGCACCATAACAACTTCTCTTCCCTTGAGTTGAAATATCTGATCAATAGGACAGATCGGTGAAGTACTAGATTTGTAGTAATGAGCTGAATTTTAGTATGGTGAGAAGGTCAATTCTCCGTTTCTGCAGTGAAATGGCGCAAAAAGCGTGGGTATTATGATTCCTTGCCTAATTTAATGCTGTTTGAGCAAAACTTTGGGCAACAGTGTTGTTGTTTTCTCCATTTCTCGCAATATAAACAACATAGTTATTCAAAGTTTTGCTCAATCAGCATCAAATTAGGCAAGAAAACATAATACCCACGCTTTTTTCACCATTTCATTACAGAAATAGAGAACTGACCTTCTCACCATACTAAAATTCAGCTCATTACTACAAATCTAGTACTACACCGAACGTGCCCCATTACAAAGAATTTAAAATCAGGACTAAATCAGAACGCAATTTTAAATTGCCTTTTTACTCCCTATCTGTACAATTATTATTTTTGTACGTACATTTGAATTCTAAATAATTTTCGTTTTTCCAAAAATCATCAAAATACTTTTGTTTCCTTCTTTTAATGTACAAACAAGTCTTCCTCCCTTAAAAAAAATAACAAACATTTTTCTGCTGCACTTATCATAAAGTAATGTCTTTTGATGAACTAAGAATAAATAACAGTTTGCTAGAAATGCCTTCATCTTCCACAAAAATGAGTCTCGTACTCCCATAAAAAATGTACAAAATGGTATTTTTTTTTTGAAATCCTAAATATTTTAGCACAAAAAATACGCGATACATTCATACTTCTGCCTTATTTGTAGACGACATCACACAAATTACTAATATAACAAAGTAGCGTCTCATCACTGCTCACACGATAAAAAAACAAAGTCTATCAAAATCCCGCAGTTAATTATAGAAACCAAAGCATAAACATCTAAAACTCCGCTAACAACCTCTCCTACTGCTACCGGCTCAAGTTTTGTCGGTCAGACACATAGGGTATTTTAACCAATAGTGGACCCCTTAGTAGCTGAAAATTGTTCTGATCGTTAAAACAGTATGATAATCCAATTAAATTGCCCCTGTCAACGTTTGCACAGCAAGTTCTATGTCTTTCCTGCACATTGCACACAAAAACCTTACCAAACCACCCTATATTTCCCATAAAATAATCATTTCAAATCTGGCTCAAATTATCCTATCCTATTATCCTATCCTATTATCCTAATTATCCCCCCGGGGTCCACTATAGGATAAATCGCATTCTCTTACCATGTCTTACCATGTTAAAACGGAGACAATAGTGGACCCCCTTGGATTTAACCAATAGTGGTCCCCCAGATTTGTTTACATTTACAAATTTGTTCAAAAAATCAAATTATTGCTTTCCAGCGTAGCTCCACCACTTCTAACTACTGGCTAGGAACATGATCCATCGTCTCCCGGTGGAAGTTCACCGGTAAAAACAGATTTAAGCAGGAAAATTAGGAAAAATATAAGGGGGTCCACTATAGGTAAGGGGTCCACTATTGGCTAAAATACCCTACTTAGAAACAAGAAAAAACTAAGTTATTACAGTTGAATAAATAATTTGCAAAATTTTTACCGTTTGGTTCCTGGCAGTAGTATGCTAAATTTGATAAAATTAGACTGGCAGTTTAAACGAAATGCAGAAAAAAAAACAAACAGCATTTGCCGAGAAAAAAAAAACATGATAAAAATGAAACTAAAACCATGGGGCACGTTCGGTGTAGTACTAGATTTGTAGTAATGAGCTGAATAGGACAGATTGGTGAAGTACTAGATTTGTAGTAATGAGCTGAATTTTAGTATGGTGAGAAGGTCAATTCTCAGTTTCTGCAATGAAATGGCGCAAAAAGTGTGGGTATTATGATTCCTTGCCTAATTTTATGCTGTTTGAGCAAAACTTTGGGTAACAGTGTTGTTGTTTTTTCTATTTCTTGTAACATAAACAATATAGTTATCCAAAGTTTTGCTCAAACAGCATCAATTCAGGCAAGGAATCATAATACCCACGCTTTTTGCCCCATTTTATTGCAGAAACTGAGAATTGACCTTCTCACCATACAAAAATTCAGCTCATTACTACAAATCTAGTACTACACCGAACGTGCCCCATTTCAGTATGGTGAGATGAGAAGGTCAATTCTCCGTTTTTGCAATGAAATGGTGCAAAAAGCGTGGGTATTATGATTCCTTACCTAATTTGATGCTGTTTGAGCAAAACTTTGGATAACTATGTTGTTTATGTTGCAAGAAATGGAGAAAATAACAACACTGTTGCCCAAAGTTTTGCTCAAACAGCATTAAATTAGGCCAGGAATCATAATACCCACGCTTTTTTCACTATTTTGTTGCAGAAACGGAGAATCGACCTTCTCACCATACTAAAATTCAGCTCATTACTACAAATCTAGTACTCCACCGATCTGTCCTATTGCCAGTAAAATAAGGGTAACTACCCTGGTCAATAATAATCACAATCAAAATGCATAGTACGGATTGGTTGGCAGTCACTCTCACATAAATGATCAGATAAATACCATTTAATGCCACATTAAAATAAAAGTTGCATTCATGTTGCTCTGTCACTACAAGGTCCTTAAATTGACACGTCGAAAGATACATGCACTCCATGGAACACCAGCAGCTCACGACCTCGTTCGTAGCATAACATCTGTTTCAATTCAGGTGATGATGGTTCACGTTGCTCGCAGCTGCTCTTCTCACTGTTGCTCATCTCACTTATCTCACCGCTCTGATACAGCAAGCCATATGATTGAGTGAGTTCCTTGGCTTCTCTCATACACGTTATTCTCCTTACAAGAGCCGTTAGAGTGCTCTTCCAATCCAAATGCTCAATCCAGGAAAACATGGACAAATAGGCAAGATACAAAACAGGCTGCCATGAACATAAAAAACGTTACCGTACAACAAACTATGCAAAAAAAAATGTAGACAAAAAAAAATGATTGCTCTTAAAAAAAGGAACGGAAAAAAAATCTGCTGGACCAGGGAAAAGAAATGTAGTTTCAGGTACCTGTAATCCACAGAAACACTTTCAATGAAAATAAATCGAGCTAATCACTTACACAAAGGGTCTACAATAGGTGGCCTACACAAATTACAATGCGACAAAAAAAGACATTTAGACCGCACTTAAACACGAATAAATAACAAAAAAACTACCAAATTTACGCACGCGATATAAAATAAAAAAAACGGTTTCATCCTCGTACCACTATTATATCTAGGAAAAGTTCTATTATGGAGGATAATGAAAAGACATCTTGTTCAGTTCACTGTCTAAAGACTTCTGACAGAGTATATTTATTTATCTCATTTCTTCGATCATCTCATATCGTTCACATACAGAGACAACTGGTTGGTTCACCAACTCACTATTCGAAGGTCTGTTCAATTGCACCATAACACTCTCTAGCAGATACCATGAAGGTTGGGCGGTTGCCTATGTTAAGTAATGCAAGATCTGTACTACTTAAGTACTCCTTCAAACTGGAGCCTCTCAAGTGATTATCTGAGCTGCCCCAGATGACATGGTGAGCATTAGCATCACTGCCAACAATTAGCGGAAGGCCTTTTGAAGTACACACAGCTATTCGCGTTCGGTTATTTTTACCGAAATCTCAACAGCTGAGCGATCGGTAATGGTTTTTTACCGAAATCCTGTAAAAATTACCAAATTTCGGTAAAATGTTATCGTTTATCTGTCAAAATTTAACGAAGTTCGGTAAACGTCACCGATTTTTCCGGTAAAAAACTTAACGGTTGAGATTTCGGTAAAAAAATTACCGAAGTCGGTGATTTTTTCCAAGTGTGCAGTATGTGAACAATCACTCATTTAATCAATATTGCAATGACATTTTTATTCCACATTTGATTGAATTACAGTTTAACATTATTTCATCACAGCTTGTAATCAGGCGTTGTTCAAACAAAAGTGGAGAAGTTATTCAGCAATCTTTTCTGCGAGCGCGATTCAGGCTTTACAGTAGGAAGTTACACAGCTATTCGCGTTCGGTAATTTTTACCGAAATCTCAACAGCTGAGCGATCGGTAATGGTTTTTTACCGAAATCCTGTAAAAATTACCAAATTTCGGTAAAATGTTATCGTTTATCTGTCAAAATTTAACGAAGTTCGGTAAACGTCACCGATTTTTCCGGTAAAAAACTTAACGGTTGAGATTTCGGTAAAAAAATTACCGAAGTCGGTGATTTTTTCCAAGTGTGTATCTATGTTATATCAGCCTCATATTAAACTTGTATTCAGCTATAATAAACTCCTGCGAAAACAAAAACAAATTGAAGTGCGAGGTGCAATTATAGTCAAATCATGTTTATTTCTCGCATCTAAACGCATTTATGACACACAAGCTCTTCTAAAAATTTCTCAACTTGGGATTTGAACTCGTGATCTCTCAATCACCCGTCGCATGCCTTACCGACTACGCCATCCTGGAATTGGTAAGTTGCTCGCTGAGAGTGAAACATCTTCACAAAGCTGAGAAAGATCAATATTCAAATTTATGAAAGGTTGTAAATATTTATTAAAAAAAAATGTGAAGATGACTACAACTTTGAAATTGCTATGAAAATTAGCAAATGTTTCGAATATTTCGCATTGGTGTGCAACAAACATCAATACATATTTAATAATGAGGAACGTTCCAGTACTGCTCTATTATAATCACTTTGATCTGTTGTTCAATCGAAAAGTGATAATCGAACAAATAAATCATAAATCCGTTAATTCAGCTTACTGTTAAACCATTATTGAACCTTCCCACAATAGCTGAAGTATTAAACATCAAAAGCATTTGTTCAACTTATGTAGACCACAATAATCAGCTTTCGGAATCTGTGTAGAAAACAGTTCTTCTTCAGCTTATATTAAAGCTAGTAAGGGCAAATCGAACAAACAAAAATTGCTCACGTTTGTTAAGCTTATAATTAAATTGCTGTTCACATACGTGCCAAATGTTGCATTTCGGCTTATTTACAATGTTTATTAGCATAATTTCAGCTTATTATTCAGCATTTGGTTGTGTTCAGCTGCAAATGTTATAAACCAGCAATAGTTCGACATGCATGCTTATAATTGTTCCTTGGGAAGTCAGTTGTAGTATGTTTGTTTTTTTATCGAATCAGTCGAACCTCGTATGTTAAAATATAGTCGATCCTGTGTCGTCAAATTGTTTTCTTGACTTCGCTAATCGTTTTCTACTTTTCTGTGTTCATCTCTTGTGTCCTTAAATTGTCATTGGTCCAAAACCCATCGAAACATGTAACTGAACTTCTGATATTAAATATTTTTAATATTTATTAATTATTTTCTGATATTAAATTTTTTTCTGTTGGTGTCATAATACCATCTAAGATAAACAAAAATACGCCAAGTTGGTCAGCCAAATTTAAAATAGTAAAGATTGCTTGTTAACTATTATGTATTCTTCCCCCTATAAATACTATGAAAAATATTCAAATTCGTTCAATAGGAAGCAATCAGTGAAGTACTAGATTGAAAGTAGTGAGCTGGATTTTTGTATGGTGAGATGATCAATTCTCCGTTTCTGCAAAGAAATGCTGCAAACAGCGTGGGTTATATGATATCTTGCCTAATTTGATGCTGTTTGAGCAAAACTTTGGGTAACTGTGTTGTTGAGGTTACCTTACCTTACCGGTCAGGCTAAGGCCGGGGTGGCCTCTGCTGTACATAGTAGCCGCCTCCATGTCACTCGGTCCATGGTTGCTTGTCTCCAGTTCCGCACTCTGCGTAGGGTCCGCAGATCGTCCTCCACTTGGTCGATCCACCTAGCTCGCTGCGCTCCACGTCTTCTTGTACCGGTCGGATGACTCTCGAGAACCATTTTAGTCGGGTTGCTATCCGACATCCTGATAACGTGGCCCGCCCACCGTAGCCTCCCGATTTTCGCGGTATAGACGATGGTTGGTTCTCTCAGCAGCTGATGCAGCTCGTGGTTCATTCGCCTTCTCCAAGTCCCGTCTTCCATCTGCACTCCGCCGTAGATGGTACGCAACACCTTCCGTTCGAAAACTCCAAGGGCGCGTTGGTCCTCTGCACGTAGGGTCCATGTTTCGTGCCCATAGAGGACGACCGGTCTAATCAGCGTTTTGTAGATGGTTAACTTCGTGTTACGGCGAACTTTATTCGATCGTAGAGTTCTGCGGAGTCCAAAGTAAGAACGATTTCCTGCCACAATGCGCCTCTGATTTTCTCTGCTGGTGTCGTTGTCGGCGGTCACCAGTGAGCCCAAGTACACGAGTTCTTCAACCGCCTCGATTTCATCACGGTCGATATGAATTCGGGGTGGCGGGCGCGGTGATTCCTCCCTGGAGCCCTTTGCCAGCATGTACTTTGTCTTCGACACATTAATGACTAGTCCGATTCGCCTGGCTTCACTCTTTAGTCGGATGTACGTTTCCGCCATCGTCTCAAATTTACGAGCAATAATATCAATATCATCGGCGAAACCAAGCAGCTGAACGGATTTCGTGAAAATCGTCCCACTCGTGTTTATACCCGCTCTTCTTATTACACCCTCCAAAGCAATGTTGAACAGCAAGCACGAAAGACCATCACCTTGCCGTAGCCCTCTGCGAGATTCGAAGGGACTCGAGAGTGTCCCTGATACTCGAACTACGCACATCACTCGATCCATCGTCGCCTTGATCAACCGTATCAGTTTATCCGGGAATCCGTATTCGTGCATAATCTGCCATAGCTGTTCTCGATCGATTGTATCATACGCCGATTTGAAATCGATGAACAAGTGATGTGTGGGCACGTTGTATTCGCGGCATTTCTGCAACACCTGGCGGATGGCGAACATCTGGTCCGTTGTAGCGCGTTCACCCATAAATCCAGCCTGATATTGCCCCACGAACTCTCTTGCAATCGGTGATAGACGGCGGCATAAGAGTTGAGAGAGTATCTTGTAGGCAGCGCTCAGTAGTGTGATCGCGCGGTAATTCCCGCAATCCAACTTGTCGCCCTTTTTGTAGATGGGACACACGATACCTTCCATCCATTCCTCCGGTAATAATTCCTCCTCCCAAATCTTGGTAATGACCCAGTGTAGTGCTCTCACCAGTGCTTCTCCACCGTATTTTAGAAGCTCGCTTGGTAGTTGATCTGCTCCAGCGGCTTTGTTGTTTTTCAACCGGCCAACCTCCTCCTCAATCTCTTGAAGGTCAGGGGCCGGAAGTCTTTCGTCCTGTGCACATACTCCTAGATCTGTTACCACGCCACCTTCGGTACTTGCAACGTCGCCATTGAGGTGCTCATCGTAATGCTGCCACCACCTCTCGACCACCTCACGCTCGCTCGTGAGAGTATTCCCGTGATTATCTCGGCACATGTCGGCTTGTGGCACGAAGCCTCTGCGCGAGCGGTTCAGCTTCTCGTAGAACTTTCGTGTGTCCTTAGCGCGGTACAGCTCTTCCATCGCTTCGCGATCTCGTTCTTCCTGCTGGCGCTTCTTCATCCGGAAGACTGAGTTCTGCCTGTTCCGCGCCTGTTTGTAACGTGCCTCATTCGCTCTCGTACGGTGTGGCAGCATTCTCGCCCATGCTGCATTCTTCTCGATTTTCAACTGTTCACATTCGCCGTCGTACCAGCCGTTTCTGTGATTTGGAGTCGCGAAGCCTTGTGATGTAGCCGAGGTACTACCTATGGCGGATCGGATGTCCCTCCAGCCATCTTCAAGTGTAGCTGCGCCAAGCTGCTCTTCCGTTGGTAGGGCCACTGCTAACTGCTGCGCGTAGTCTTGAGCCACTTCTACGTTACGAAGTTGCTCGATGTTGAGCCGCGGCGTTCGACTTCGACGCGTGGTGATAACTGTCGAAAGTTTTGTGAGCGCATGCATACAGCGACTAAGTAGTGATCCCAGGGCCGGATTTAAGGGGGGGCCAGGGGGGCCATGGCCCCGGGCCCCCACATTTTAGGGGCCCCCACAAAATCTAATTTCAAATGGGAACCAAAAAAAAAGTAGTGCTAGAAACATCATGCTTTTATTTTTATCAACAGTACTTAAATGTGGGCGGAGCAAACTGACATTAGAAGCGTCGCGTTAAGCAAGCCAGTATTGGGCGATTTACTGGGGGAAACCTGGGGGAAGAACTGGCGTCACAAATTGAACTGAATTTGTTCCTGACATTTATATCTTGGTATTCTATCTATGCTTCTACTCTCAAGATGTATGTGAAATACTGTGAAGCAGATAGGGTATTGGTTCCCTTCTTAAGCATGTGGCTCTCATTTTCATCCTACGAAAAACAAAGGATTGAAACGTTGTTTGTTTTGTTTCTTATTTTTGTGTTTTTGTTAGAAGTGAGCACCCATGAAAACAAAAAGAACGGAATCAATCGGTGCCGTAGTCGCTTGTTTTCGAATAGGATGAATATGGGAGCGTGAGATTAATGATAGCACACATACCCTATCTGCCTTTTTATAAAATTTCAAACTTCCTCTGAAAGTTGTTAAGATTTTTGTGGTTCGGAATGATCATCTTCACCTGAATTCTGTATGAAATCTTAAACTCTATGGAATAAACAGTCAAAAAGTTTCTGCTGAAAATTCATGTAATTTTCTGTCGAAAATTATTGGTATTGCTTTTAAACATTTCTTACATAGTTCTTTGAATATTTGCAAGTGTTTCTATCAGAATAAAGGCAAATTTTTAGAGTTGTAGGGTTTGAATAAGTAATTTAAGGCGAACTCTTAACAAATCCATAGGTTCCTTATGCAAATTGCAGTAGATATTGGAGAAATTCTTGAAAGATCCGGAAATATTTAAAGTTTTGCAAACAATTTTTGTTTAAATTGGCTAAAAATTCGTCCACCAATGATTATTACGAAATTTTACTTATAATTTTATTTAAAACAAAGCAGAAATTCCATCAGGAACTCATTATGGATTTCCGATGAAATTTCTTCAGAAGCTTTTATTAAAATTTCCACTTAAAATACCACTATGGATTTTTTGCCTCTTGAAGTTTCACAAAGAGTTCTCAACAATTATTTTGCGCGTTCACAAGAAACTCCTCTCGAAGTCGCGTTAGAATTGCTTATGCTTAAGTTCCACAAAAAAAAACCTGATAATCGGTTAGCAACTCTATAGATTTCATCAATGATTCCGCAAGAAATTCTATTCAGAGCTTTTGCAATAACGGCCTTAAAGATAGCGCTATAAATTTTATTTGAAATTTATCGAAAATATCTCCTATAAAATCTATTTGAAAATTTCTTAAAGGACATTCTCATTAATTGACTTGATCAATTGAATCTAATACTATGAACACGCTCGGATAAAGCGTTATTTACTCGATAAAATTTCTTTTTTACTATCGACTTCAGACTAAATTTTCATATCTGGATCTCTGTTATACTTATTGCCTTTTTTTCTAGTAACGCTAATTAAGCTAGATTAATTTCTCCAATAACAACCCTAATTTTTGGAAGAGTTTTTCAAATTTTCTGGAATTTTCTACAATGAAAAAAAAAAAAAATGTTGGGGCCCCCACAATACTGTGGCCCCGGGCCCCCACATTTATAAATTCGGCACTGAGTGATCCGAATCTATATTCGCACTGCGGTATGTGCGGACGTTGGTTATATCCGAGAAGAATTTACCGTCGATTAGAACGTGGTCGATTTGATTTTCTGTTTGTTGGTCGGGTGATCTCCAGGTGGCTTTGTGGATATCTTTGCGGGGGAAGAAGGTGCTTCGGACTACCATACCACGGGAGGCTGCAAAGTTTACGCATCGCTGGCCGTTATCATTCGATACGGCGTGCAGGCTATTTCGCCCGATTACCGGTCTGTACATTTCCTCCAGAGCGTTAATGATTAATCATAAATTTAATCATGATTAATGATTAATGATAAAGATTAATCAAAAATCATTAATCATAATCACAAAAAATTCTCATTTAATCATTAATCTTAATCACACTGATTTCGTAATTTAATCATTAATCAGTAATCATAATCATAAGAAAAAACTTTATCAATCATTAATCATTCATCACCAAAAAATGAAAAATATATTACTCAACTAAAGTTGGTTTAAATGCTGTTCTAAATATTATAATTTATGATTCTTCTTTCAAAAATCTCCCAGACAGAGTTACCTTTTATTTTTGAAACTTCAAAAATATTTTTAACAACAAACATATTTTAATCACTTGCAGTTTTTGTGATTGATTAATCATGATTAATCATGATTTTTAATCAATGAGCCATTTTTAATCATTAATCATAATCAATAATCACAGATAAAACCAAATTTAATCATTAATCATAATCTTTAATCATCCTCAAAACCAAATTAATCATTAATCATAATCAATAATCACTGAAATAAAAAATTTAATCATCAATGATT